>NW_009222398.1:50067-108284 GCF_000690835.1 Fulmarus glacialis | reverse complement strand
CCGCACCCCGTGCGGAGGAAGGGACCCGCAGAGCTGCGGACACAAGTTCGGACCATCACACTTCCTACCCACCAACAGAGTTTTCTACGCCCAGAATCCGAGACCCATCCACGGTTCAGGGATACAGAAAGCAGGCTTGCACCTCCGAGCAGACGCGGGAGATGAGACACTCGCTACAAATTACAGTTCCTGCATTAAATATTCTTCTTCCCTCTATAAAGTGCATGAAAATCTTGGAAAATATGCATAGCTATTAAAACACCAGCCTCAGTTGCTGGGCGGGTCCAGTTAAAAGCACCTCCTCCTTTATGCTGAGCATAGAGTTTTTCTAATGTTATCAATTAAAAAAAAAAAAAAAAAAAAATTACCTTCATGGTTTTAAACTGTTTTCTGGTTAGCTGGCTTAGCTGGTGCAAAGTAACAGATGGCTTTGAGTAGAGGGATTTGCACTTACTGTGCCAAAATCTTGGAAAATATCTTTTGAAGAAACCTCACGTGGCCAGGAAAGCTGGGGTGAGCAGGAGGGAGTCAAAGAAGTCCTCTAAGAACGTCCTCACGGCTGGATTTGATTTGCTTGGCTTTCTGGAGCTTGCACCGCATCGGGGTGATTCGGTTAGGGTGGCTTCATTTTTTGGGGCAGGTGTCAGGGTGGGATTTGAGGAGAGGTTTAGTTTCAAAAGTCAAACAAGATGGTAAAAACCGAGAGAGCTACGAGTAAAATCCTCCCTCCACCAAAGTCAACCGGGTGCTCTGTTAACAGAGCCACTTCATCATGCTAATCATCCACTGATGTTTGAAAACATACCAGCCATATTTAAGACATTTGCTTTCAGGACAAGTTATCCAAGAGGCAGCAGCAAGTATGTTCTTTTCAAACGGTGTTTCATATCCCTCTCGTTACGCACAGCACCGGTTTGTAACACGACTGAGGGCGGGACGAAGAGGAAATCCACCCCCTATCAGTTGGCTGCAGCCTCCGACCATGTGCTCCAGATGTGCAAACACTGAAATACGTCCTTACGCAGTCAGAGCTGTAGTACAAATACAGCCAGAGGAATTTACAGTGGGTAGCATAAAGAGTGAACTATTAACCCAACTGCCTTCTGCTTGACCCTTTCACTCCTGCAACTTGGATACCTTTACATTGGTCCCGGAGAACTCCAGTCTTCAGAGACAGCGGTGCAAGAAAAGAGGCTTCAAAAGGACTTGGACAGGTTCTTCCCTTCATATCTCCCCCAAAGGGGCCACCTAGCAAACATCAAGAAGTTTTAAAGATATCCCTAAATCCAGTAAATGAAATGCTGAGACTGAAAAAAACCAACTATCAGGTAGGGGGCTGTTTCACATTAGCTAACTTTCTGCAGCACATCAGAACAAAGTGCAGTTAGAAAAACGGTAAGATGGATTTTAGAAAACTTGCAAGGCAGTATAAGACACAACATACTAATTAGCGGATGGTCTTTCATCAGCAAGACTCATCACACCCCAAAACAAAATGTCGTTTTATTGCATGAGTCGTGTCTATAAAAACAGTTGCAATTTTAAAAACCAGGATTTTAGCATCTGAATTATTCATTACTAAATTTCTCCCATCGTCTTGGCTTGAATGGACAGGAGCTTCGTGCAAAGGAAAAGGAGGAAAATCTGTACACTAAAAATATCTTTAAAAGCTGGTCTGTACACTTTATATTAAGATTTTTTTACGAAAATTTAGGTAACACTGAAACTAGTTACACAAAGCTGAAACGATATACGAATCCCTGGCAGTACTATGCATGCTGCACTGTAACCCATCCCACTTATTTCTGCTACAGATTAGTTTCTATTTTAATTTTATTCCTTCTGCATAAATGATATTAATTACACTAAATCAGCATAATTATCTCCTTCGCTAAGCATCCTTATCTCCTTTGATGACAATGTATCTTTCCCTTGGACCTCTGAACCAGATGGCTAAGGCACTTAGATACCCACGTGCAGCACGGGCAGCAACTAGATACATATTAAAGTTTAAACATTAATTTAGCATCCTAAATATTCCCCACGTAGATAAAATGTCTATTGCTCAAGCTGTCCAATCCCCCCGTGATGACTAAACAAGATATAAACAGCTCAGAATATAAAAGTCTGTGGCCTTTCTTGATTTGTTAGAAAATGAGTGCGCGTACGTAGATATGTGCACATGTATTTATACACACATGTACAGTAATATGTAATTTGTGCAGTTAAAAACTAGCAAGAGTTACCAATAATAAAATCCAAGTTTTATAAAAGCCAGCCCAAAACTCCCACTCTCAAGAGAGATTTGGTTTGGGGACGACTCGTTGGCTGTTCAACCAGGTTTGCTTTCGCGTGCGGCTGGGAGGGTTTAGCTGGCGAGGGAGGCACCTCCTCTTTGGATCGATGCTCGGTACGGTGCTAGCAGAGCTCCTCCGTGCAACGTCAGGCGGTGGATGATTGTAAAGCGCAAACATTTCATATTTTAAAGTAATAAATAAAAATAAATAGACTGGATTAATCCCGTTACAAGGACAGCGACCCTCTGCTTTGCCTAACTGGTAAAAATCGAAGTGCCTCCAAAGGCTGGGTGGGAACATCGAAGCACTTAAGTGCTGATATCTCTGCAAAAATCCTCTTGGCCCAAAGGACAGAACCAATGAGAAGAAGGTCCTGCCACTTTGGGGCAAGTGAGAGAGGGATCCTGTCATGGTGAAGGCACACGTTAAATAGATTGCAGACAGCAAATTCGTTCAACTCCCCTCTTTCCTAAAAAGAAGGGATCAAAAATATTACAGAGCGGGTCACAGGCCTTCTCCCATTCCCAACACATCAGCTAGAAAGATTGTGCTGATTTCCACAGAAAGAGAGAGGGACAACAGGACAGTAATCAAAACAGGCACTGGTCCCAAATCACATAACCAAAGAGCTGTTGTTTTTTTAAATAAAGGGGTTTTGGGGGTTCTTTATTTCCAAATAAAGTGTTACGTTCACTTCTCTGCCTGTCTGGAATCATTATAACCTTGCCCTTTCACCATGTATTATGCAATATGGACACAGATCTTACAAAATTAGAAAAGAACTGTTATTTTGGGGAGGGTTTTTTTTTCAGAATTGCCAGTCACACCGAGAGAAGCACCAGTGCGTGGGTAGTATTTTGTAGCTATTGGAAAATCATGACATAATTTGAGCAATTTATGCGTCTCTTCCTTCTCTGAAAGGTGGAAGAGAGCAGAGCTTACACCCACCCACCGCCACGAGCTTTCACCGGCTGCCATCAGCCATACCCTGAAGCGTCACAATTTGTAACAGGAAACGAAGGACGTAGATCCAGCACCATGACAAGGCAAAGAATTAACATGTCAATCACCCAAAGCAGAGAAAAAACCCCTTCATTAGTGTTTGCCACAAACTAGAAGTTCACGCGGTTGGTTTAGCTTCCCGAAGCTAGAAGACCTGCTCCCCTGGCTGCATTGCACGGTGTTTGCTGCGGTGGGTAGGGCTGTCTCAGTTTGCCCAGGATTTCCTGTTTTCCGCATTTTTCTGGCTCTTCTCCGGTCGCAGCGTGGATCCTCCTTCTGATTTCGCCAGGGCTGTGAGCGAAGCCAGGTTGGAGGCTGACCCGGAGAAGTTGCCACTCTTCCTGTTCTCAGCGGCAGCTCCTCCTTGCAACCTCAATCCGGTGCTCCGCCGTCTTGCTGGTCCCGTGGCCTTTTTAACTCTGCCTGGTTTCACAAGCAATCCGTAGCCTGGGTTGCATCTGAAGTACTGCTTCCCTCCAATCGAGCCATCATTCTTACCTTTGACAAGGAGAGAAAGAAAGATGATAGACAAAATGGTTTTTATTCTGTGCATATGGTGTGCTACTAGGACACTAGAAGAAGAAAGCAAGAAGAAAATGCTGACGGGGAAAACAACCATTCCCTATAAATACAATGTGAAGGTAAACACCCAGGAGGAGAGAGCACAATGGGCACTAGATGACAAATCTGGTAGGAGAGCAAACAAATCTGAAGACCCATACACTTACTGATACAAAGACAAGTCTTCCAACTACCAGAGGAGAAGCGGGAGTAGCCTTCCTGCAGGACTGAAGATTAAAAAAACAACAGCTGGTTTTATATCTGAACTTGATAAAATTATAACATTAGAGGAAGCAGCTGCCTGTGACAGCAGAAGGCTGGACTTGATTCAGGTGGCTCTAGCTGCAGGCTTGTGCTCCACTGACACCAGTACGCTTCACTGCCAAACACCAGCAAAGCCATCACATGGAGACAGTTACTCTGAATGGGACACTCCACCTTATTCTTCCTCCCCGCTTGCTATTCAGGGGTATTTTTTAATTTCACCAGAAGTGTTAAATAATCAGTTCAGCAATAGATGGATTAGCAAACTATCAGGAAGGAAGGACAAAAGACATTTAAAAGAGCTTTTGATTTTCTGAGTTGATGAGAGTCTGAAGTTGAAAAGAGTTACTGTTTCCATCTCATAAAACCTCCACAGAACAGAAAGAATAATTTCTTTACACGGATGCTGTTGAGATCTTTCTATTTCTCCCTTTATATCATTTAAAATTCTCACGATCACTGTTCTGGGTACCGGGACAGAGACCGCTCCCATCTGTAAAGGGAATGCAAAAAGATACAACAGCTCTTTAAATGACATAAGGTCACCCCTTTTGTTTTACGGGCGTTTCCTTCTCTCTACCACCATTACCGCGTTGGGTCCAATATACCCTCACGTGGCCAAGGACTTCTACCCCTGTTTGTAATGTGACAAAGATACAAGTTTGTGACCGTATTTCCCAAGCGAGGCTCCAGATGTGTTAGAAGCCAGTTATGCTCCAACAAGTCAGGGACTTAGTCCTTATGGAAACAGAAGGGAAAAAAAAGATCTAGTAACATCAGCAGTTGAGTCCTCAACAGACCAAAAATCTCGTAGCCGTTCGACTCTTCCACGGACAGTGAAGCTGATGCTTACCAGGTATGTGCAAACAGCTTAATGGGGTTAGCACTGTGGACTAGAGTAGCCAGACAGGGAGGGAAGGTGACTTTCCAAAATTGAAATGAATCTGTAAATAAGGCATGAATTCAGGACTGAGAATCGGGTCTACAACTTTCAAAGGGATTAGAGCTACAGTTTGCTTTCCAGGATGGCAAACTCCAGAGAGTTTTCTGAAACCAGCTAAAAATACGCCGTCCAGTTTAGCTTTATGAGCAGACCATGTGCAGGGAAGATAACTGCTCATTTAACGGGAGTTCTGGATCCTTGACACAGTATTTATCTTGGTGAACGGCTCCAATCCCAGGGAAGCGTGCAGCAGAGACGAGCGTAAGCAACTCCCTGGGACGTGCAGATTCACCAAACAGAGCCTGCACTACAGACTTGGAATGCTAGAGCTCGGTTAAAAGGATTTAAATAAGAAGCTTTACGTGCCCTTGGTAAACCAAACCCTCTTACTATCAAAGGCAGCGGTATCTACTGCTTGTCTCTTGAATTTTCCACTAGCACACCCTGCCTTCCCCCAATCCTGCCTACTCTTGGAGAAAATGAGTCCCATGGAAGCGGACATGACCTGCAGAGGAAAGCAGTTAGGAAGCCTGGGGCTTCCAGCAGAGAATAAATACTAGGCATCATCTCTCATCTTGTGCTGAAGTTTTTCCGCATCATGCTACAATGGCACACATGAACAGAGCCTCCCCAGGAATAGCACCCCAGTTTCCAAAAGGTGTGTATTAGAGCCTAAATTCTAGGAAGCCTATAGTTGTAGGTAAGAGTCAGACAGGAATGACAAATGAGAAGCTGAAAAACCTTAAATCATCTGTATGTCCTCATGGTCAATGTATGGTTTTCACACATATAGGTACACACAGACACACACAAATACTCTTTTGCAATTTTACAGCTTATTTTAAAATAGCTTGTGAGAGACTAGGTAACCTGTTAAGAGATTTGCAACTTATTTAGCCTCAATGTTCATTTGCTCATTTGAATCCCACAACTCCTATTGCGCTTTGGACAGCCTTATTCTCAGAGCAGAAGCCCAGAAGAGAACTATTTGGACACAGGGCCTGTCTCCTGCAACTACATACTTGCCGAGCTGCATTGTAAAAGCAATCCTGGTTCCTACCTCCATTGTAAGAAGCCAATGAAATAACTGAAAAGGGACACAATTCAGTCAGAGGTCAGTGAGAGTAGGTTTACAAGGGCAGACTGGAGGAAGATTAGAGCAGGGAAAGATCTTTTATACTTCCCTTCTCAAAACGCACCCAGTAATGGCTAATGAAACCCGCTCTCATCAAAAAGCAGCATTAAAATGAACACTGCAAACTCTGACATGCTGTCTGCTTTACACCTGGTCTAGATCATATTTTACCTGAAGGTAAATCCAGTTCGACACCAACCCATGTTCCCTCTTGAAAGTCTGTGGGCCCAATATATCTAACGGTGCCCATCTTATTTGCGCCAACTGTGACATATTCTCCCTCTTTCAGCCACTCAGGAATTTCATTGGCATCTTCGGAGTCAGAAGTCACCTCCAGTTTTTCTTCTGCAATCTCTGATCCATTATGGCTCAGTCCAATGGCAGCGGACGTGCTCTTTTCTCCTTCTTGCTGCTCTTCTGTGTTTAGTGAACACATGGGATCTGTCCCCAGCATGCTTGTAAAGGACTTCAGCTCTGATGTCTTGACCTTCTGGATTTTGAAGGGGGAGGCTGCAATGCCGGGCTGGGACAATTGGTCGGGAAGAATCTGTGGTTTGGGAAACCCCAGTTCTGAAGCCCCAGAAGCCATTTCTTTTTTCCTAGCTTGTCCTGCTGACTCCATTGATTGTTTGGATAACAACTCCTTCTTTGGAGTGGAGGTAGAAAGGAAGGTTTTTGCATCAGTGGCTACAGAGGCATCATTTGCCTGCTCACTTTGAGTCACAGGAGATGCACAAGATTTTGATTTCAAAGCATCATTTCCATTCACTTCAGTGCTGTCTTTAGGTCTTGCATGAGCACTTTGAAGGCTGAAGGTGGGTAGACTCTCTCTCTTAGTACTGAGACAGCTTTCTGAAGAACTGTCCGAGTGTCCTGGCATGTCAGAAGAAGAGACCTGAGCCACAGTGGGAGCTGGGGAGTCGCTCACTGCAGGCATTTGACCCCCTGGCTGAGCCACAGCATCACCTCCTGCTGCAAGGGCTTCAGAGAGGGTGGCTGTCGAGACACTATGAGAAAAGTACCCACTGGAGGCTTCGCTCAGAGGACTTGGAGGTCCTTCCTGGGAGTCCTGCGCCTGGGTGTCTCCTGTGGGCTGCTGCAAAGGCACTTTGGGTGTCTTTTCCGGACTCTTGTCCATCTCAGACGTCTGCACTGCAGTTTGGAATGGTTGTTTCCCTACTTCCTCCTGGTTAATCTGAAACAGAAGAGGATAGGGACTGCGGAGCTCTGTTATCCAAAATATCTGGGCTAAAAGGACAGATACAAGGCCTCTGGGAAGGACTAAGGCCTCCAGCTTATCTAAATCCCTGTGTAGCTGCAATCTCCAAAAGATGCAAGCTGATCTGAAGTCAGCTTTGCAAACTGGTAGGATTGGTAGGATTGTCAGCTCATTTCTTCCATTAATAAGAAAAGTGTCGACTGAAAGAAATACGTTCCCCAATATTTACAGAAAAATTATTTATATTACAGGAATGGTCATTTGCTGTTTGAATAGCAGGATTTATATGAAATGTGAAACAGCCATGATCTATAAGTCTCTCACAGTTATTTGGCTTAACTCTCAGGATTGATAAATCATGCCTCTCCAACTAAACTGTCATTTATGTCCCCGTTTCCAAATGCCATTCCCACCTCAATGCTGCCAGCACCACACACTTTCAGAGTATGAAATTAACTGCACCTCATGAGATTAACAGCCCATTTTAGTGATGTATTTCTTGGCTGTAAAGTTTACTAAATCTGATAGATCAATATCTTTTGCCAGCACATGTACTCTAAAAGATTAGGATGTCTCTAAATCTCTTTGGGAGGGAGGGAGGAGGCTGCTAATATGAAGGGGAAAAAAAAGTGGTTGGAGTTCAGCAGATTTATACATATCTTAACTCTCAGGTGTACATTTTTGTTTGCTGTTCAAAATTTTGTGGTTTATCCCATCTAGTGGTTAAATGTCCCAAACTAGAGGATTTTCACCTCATTCTGAAGTGCCTTTTCTACTGGAAAGGTAAGCAGCATTTGAAGAAGGAGGGATTTGATTGAATGACAGGAATTTCAGAACCAAAGGCTAGCTTGCTATTGCTAAGTGAAATGCAAAACAGAAAAGTTTTTTGAAATATTCCTGCGGATTGAAGACATATTTTTAGCTTTTTTATAGAGAGGGTGGTGTACACGTGGACTCTGGAGCTCTGCTCTTTCTTTGGGCTTTCCCTTTTAAGTGTTCAGATAACACACATTTTGCTAAGACAATAAAAGCACAGTGGGAGAAAGCTGATTTGCTATTCATAAGACTGAAGTTCTGCTGAACTGTGGGAGATCATAGGGTCTATTTTCTCTCCAGCTTAGCAAGAGCCTTTTTTTCACACTGGTATCATGAATCGGCTTGAAATGTAAAATTGAGAATGAAGCTCAACACTCAGAATAACAGACACATTCTGTTTATAGAAAGCGTCAGAGCCAGCAATTTGCCTTTTAAAGCAGCAAAACAGCTAAATTTTAGCTAGTTAACTGCTAATGCAATCATATGATTAACCAGGCTTTCAAATATAAAAGTGTAACCAGTAATACAAGGGGAGATTTTACCAGGACCTAAGAAAACACAGCAACACATACTGCATTTAATTGTCTCACAGTGAAGCAACAGTAGAAGTGCAACAGGTTTTAAGTAGCTATCCCATCAGTTGCTTTTGCCACTTCTGGTTTCCAGGCATGTGAATAAGAAAATTGTATCATCACATCCTGGGATGTGCTTACCTGTTTTATCCTTGCAGCACTGGCATCAACACTGGCAGACTGAACCATAATTCTTGGGACAGCCTGCAGGAATGAAAAAAACAGAGCATCATTCAGTTAAAGGATTAAATATTGTCAAACTGGTAAACATTAAAACTTACATTTGAAATTCTGGAATCACAAACAAACTTTTGTCATGAAACGTCAGAGCATTGCTATTTATTGCATTCTGATGACATACTCTGAAGGGGTAAAAACCTTAACCAAGGCATCCCTGCATTTTAACACATAAGCAGTTACAAGTACAAATTCATAGCGTACAAAGTTTTCTTTTATGCAGTCGGTCAAAGACAGACCACTGACCAACCAGATGACAAAGAGGTCTGAGGTCGCGCTGGTCTGGCTAGTTAAATCCTCAGCTTCAGTCCCTCTCCAAAACTCTTTCTCCATCTCCAGTATCTTAATTCAGTTCAGATTTTAGCATTGTTCGCTTTAACTCAAAAAGGAAGCCAGAAACAAGATCGTGCATCCTCTTTTCAAAGAGGGCATCACCACTGCCTGCTAGAGGGAAGACTACACGTGCCATTTGCTAATCACAATAGTCCTGTGTAGAAGGACCACTTCTGAGTTTCAACAGTATCTTCTCTTTTATAGCATGGGGTTTGATATGAAGGCTTTGACAAAAAACGTCCCTCACTTGCTCTGTATTCAGGTTTTTATTTTAAAGATTTGAAATAATCACTCTCCTAAGACTGTAACAGCAAATTGTGACACTTCAGGTCATACTTTCAAGGAACTATTTAAGGGCGACATATTATACAATTTGGGAGCAGTCTGCTTTTTTCTTTTCTTTTTTTTTTCTCCAAGGGACTTGAGAACTCCTTCTGTAGAAATATGCAGGCAATGCTCATCTCTGAGACAGGTATTTCCAGAATTCAACAATCTGTTTAAAGAACTGAAACTTTGCAGCTGAAGAGTAAGGTACTCTTCTCTTGTATCCTTTCTAAGTACAGTAAAGCAGGAATATGACTAATCCTGTCCTGAAAAGAAATACACATGGGGGAAAAGCACAGCTATTATTTATACAGAGATTGCCAGGCATTAAATAAAAACACGGTTGTTCAAGGTAAAAAATAAAAAGACAAAAGACGGACAACCACCCCAACAGGTTCACAGTGGATCAAAATAATTTTTTTTAAGACATTAAAGCTTCAGTTCAATAAAAGAAAGCAGGAGAGGAGGGGTTTGCTTGTCATTAAGCCTGCTAATTGAAAGTACACCACTGAAGTGGTGTTCAGAGCAAACTGGCTCTATTTCGGATGCACAAGGTATTAGCATTTTGAGATCCTTACTAGGACATGCACTGGGGCTCCAGGAAGCAGATGGTGACCCGAATCAGAACAAATCAATGAAGCCTAAAAATAAACACAGCTTTAGGGCTCGTGATCCAGTGGTTTTCAGACACCTCATACTCCAGAACTTCAGCTTCCTTTGGAATAAAGTGGCAATCTTCTAAGACAAAAGTATTAACCTGAAAACAACTGTCGTACTGACTTGTGACCGAGTCCAGAGATAGCTTAGAGCAATGAGGTGTGTGAGTACTCTGACTCGTCCTGAAGTATCAACTCAGACATGCAAGGATAACTTGATTGTCATAACAGCCAAGTGTTTCACTTTAACAGAGACTAGAGAGGCGAGGGATTAACTTTCTTATGAGAAAACCCTGCAAATTTTAGGTTTAATAGAAACTTATCACGGTGTTAAAGGGAGCAGAGTATTTGGCAGAACACTTATTCTCTCCTCCTCAACCATCTATGAACCATGGGTTAGTCCATCTTGGGAGTGCAAAGCCAAGCTATTAAATATCACCTTTTAATGAAAAAAGTATCTGTAGTCACAAGGCATTAGGGCTAATCCCCTAGGCAGGCACTTACATAGCACTTTAAACCTTTCACAGAGGTGCAGCTGAACCTCAGTGAGAAGCCAAGGCTCTTGAATTCAAATTATCCTAGTTAAATATCTCCATGGTCCAATGCTAAAAGCACTGCATTTTGGCATCTCAGAAAGGTTGTGCAAAGGACAGTTCTTGTTGCTTCCACGCTACTGTTTGTCTCTGATACAGCAGGGGAAACAGCCTTTTTCAGCAGACCCGGTATCAGGAACTAAAGCCAGGTCCAGGCTCTCACACTGGCACCGTAACACAACTTGATCTTTTCGCCCCATTTTCTCCCAGTATACCTGCCATTTCTGGGAAGTGCTCTGAGGTGTAGCATTATTATCCAGAGACAAGCACTCACAATTGGAATAAGAAAAAGTATTTAAAGATATTTCTCAGTTCCTTTGATTTCCTTTTCTTCCTTTAAAACAAATAAACAGAGGAAAGTGTTTGTTTGGGTTTTTTATCTCTCAAAAACCTTCAGTCTTACAGCCTGTAAATCCATGAAATCTGAAAATCGAGTTGATATCAAATAGCAAAAGAAAGAAAACCGTTACACTTTAATCATTCCTCATCAAGTTCGCCTCCTGAAAGGATGACAAATCTAAAAACTACAATAACTTTGCCAAGCAATGTTTAGAAAAACATGGAGAAAAAGCAATTATGAGAAGTGGCACTTGCCCAGCTTTGGTGTTGACAAGAAAGAGATGGGCAGAAACAGCCTCACTGGGGTAGCAAGGGTACTAAAACAAATCTCTGTCATGAAATGTAGTCAAATTACTTGGGGGGGAATCTGAAAACAATGTATTTGACTATCTGTGAAGACATTTACTGGATAAAAAATATTTCTGAATCGAGAGCCAAATTCTGCCATTAAACATTTGTAGATAGCGACTACTAAACTAGACATATATATTTATCCAATGGCAAAACATGACCCTTTTACAGTGATAATTTTTGGCACAATTTCTTCAACCAAGCTGACAAAATACGGAGCAGGAGAGAACATGAAAGCAATTCACTTTAAAGCATCTTTGAATCTTTGTAGAACAAAAATTGTCTTTTTCCTAAGAGCTGCTGCTCTGTGCAGTGAGTTTATAAGGATTGCTAAGAGTGCGCATTTTCTGGTCAGATGAGAGGTCAGTTTGCACATACTTTGAGGTGACCAAAAGCCATGTAGTTACTAGCGATTAGCGTAATCTGGAGACCAACCTGGTATGTTGGTGAGCTTGAGCAGGAAAAACAAATGTGTATCTCACCCCACTTACAGAGGGTCCAAAATTAATCCTAAATGAACTCTTTTTCATACCATATATTACATATATATAATGGCAACCTCTTCAATGAGCTCAGAAAAACACATTTGGTATTTCTATGTCATTAAACGTTTTGTAAAATGCCTCTGACAATGGTGACTGATGACTTCAGTACAAAGCTTTTTGACTTCATGACACTGGATGAAAATCCTTCAATGTTAACACCCAATACACGGAAAGTTCAGTGGCAGTTAACAGAACAGACTGGGCCAGCGTGTACAAGAATTATCCTCCAAGCTCCAGAAATGGTCTAGCCAAGGTTATAGCTGATGCAATTCTAAAAGGGCACTATCAGAAAACTTCCACTGCTCTTGTCTATGCTTTACCATCCACAGATAGTCCTGAGCTCAAGGACTGTCACACTGACAGTATTATGTTCACATCACCATTTAAAAGCAGCTATTGGAAACTTCTGCAGCAGGGCGTAACAGTTGCTTCATTAAATGTAGATTTAAATCAGTTTTGAGCACTAGGAATAAAATACTTTCACAAGACATACACAGCAATGCAGTAAGAATTCTGAATCCCCTAGTACACAGCCAAAAAAGCTGAATCCATTTTAAAAAGGTCCCCCACCAACAATATTCCTCTCTGCCCTCAATTTTAAAATAATTTTAAAGTCATTAATCATTCAAATATAAAATCTCCTGCATTCCAAAAGGAGATCTGAAACCCAGTACAAGTTAGTTTGTTGGTTTTTTTGGTGTTTGTTTGTTTTCTTCTCTAAAGACACTGTGTATTTAAATATTAACCCAAACAAAACCCTCTTATTCCTCCTTCCATATGTGGAACACTTCAGCCTGCAATAATACTTTTGAATTCCGCATTTCTAATATACTTTATGCAAAATTAACTGTTTTCTATGCAGTTAAATTACTTCATTCCTAGTTCTGGGCTGATTTAAAAGGATAATTCATAACCATTTTCAAGTTAGTTCATAAAGAAGTTTCAGTGGTTTGCTCTAAGAACTTTAAAAGCCAGTTTTCCATACTCATTCTCATTAAATACTATTTGTATGAGGATGATAGCGAAAACTGAACTCAGAAAGAAATCAAAACACTAACAACTCAGTCACAAGAACTAGACACATACGAGCTCAGCTGGCCACAGAGGATCTGTCGAGCTATGCTGATTGTAGCATCCAAATGATTCTTTATTTGAAACTCTGAAAAAAGCCTTCAAGATTTTAAAGAAGGTTCTCTGAGGCCACATTATTTACATTTGATTAAGGAAGGTCAGTTCTAGCAATTATAGTATGCACCATGCACATCCATGAAACTGTTATTTTTTAATGCACTGCCAGAAAAAGGCTTTTGTCTATTTAGATAGCTTTTCATTAACTGCATTTCATTATTTTTTAAGATTAATTACTACATCTGCATCAGAAGGTAAAAGAGAAAAAATTGAGAGCTGCCCCCTCCATGTGCCATGTGTCTGCATTTCTATACCACAAAACAAAAATGAATTACATTAGCGTATGGAAATTCAAATAGTTTGTATTTTTTAACATAGCTGTGACTGAAGACCTCTCATTTAAGCCATGTGCTAACAAAAAGACATTTGAACATCCAACAAGGTTCTAGAGTATGAAGGTGACCAAAATCCACTTACCAAATGCACATTGGTCAGAGGAATGTGCTTCTGCCACAGCAATGTCAAAAAACAGAAACTGAAATTTAATATGTACATTTTTAATGTCAGCACCCAATGATGCCCTAAAATGTAATTACACGGGCAGTTCCTGGAGATCAACAGGGTCATAAGGTAAAGAACAGTAATTCTGCTTGGTGCACACTATGAAAGCCTCAGCATGTTAATAAAAAAGACAAGCTTCAAGAGCATATACATAATATAATTAAACACACATAGATGAAAGTCTGATTCTCCATCCACCTGCATATTTTACACAAGTATTTTAAACTTTTGCCCATCAGCAATAAGGTTTGGTAAGGCTTGAAATCTTGCACGCTGCGGTACTAAGCTTTTTAAAGAATAGACTAGGAAAATAAAAAGCAATTCCAGCAATCCAAAAAGGTTTAAATTGTTGGCTTTTTTTATTTACAGACTACTGGCAATTAATTTAAAGGCATCAATAATGGAGAAAATAGGCATTTTCTAACTTAAAAGTATATAAACAGCTTCATCAGAAACCAATCTTTTAGGTACATAAACAGCTTCATCGGAAGCCACTCTGCTAGTTACATAAAGAATCCTATTATGCCAAATTAATTCAATCTAACTAATTAGAGAGCAGGAAGTTCTTTCAATTATTTTATGTGCTGTCTGAGAAACACACTTGAATACGAGAGCAGATTTCATTAATTGCGGTTCATTATTCTCCAGATTAGTTACTAAACTTGCATCAGAAGGTCAAAGACAGCAATTCCGTTAGCTGCCACCACCTTGACTGGAATGTCTCTGCATTTTTGAAACTCAGGCAACCACTGACTATAAACAAAAACAGCATCGGGAAAGACCATTTTGTTAAGTTAACTTTTGTACGTGCTCTCTTACTTTAAAGTTGATGCCAGCCTAAGAAACAGCATGTGATTGAAATAAAAAGCTGCTAAAATAAATTAAAAAAAAAAGTATTTTCAGAACGAGTGATCAGAACTCCATCTTCTGTTTACTCGCACAGAATCAGAGATTCGGTAACGCATCCACTCGGAGAGCTGCTTGGTCATAATGAACTTAACTTCAGTTATAAACTTGGAAAACAGTTAAGTACTGCTCCCTTGGAAATGATGCTCAAAAGCACTAAAATCAACCTAGCCATAAGACCCTGCTTACAAGGCGCAACAAAACAAATCTGATGCTTTCTGCAGAGATATACAGCCATCTAACCCTGGTAATTTGACTGTAACATATTGGAGATTTAATACAACAGCTGGGCCAGCCATCTAGTTCAAGATGGTTCACCAGCATTTTTCCAGAATGGGTTTTAATGACATTAGATAATTAAGTATTCTCAAATAATGTAACAGATATGCACTGAAAAGGAAGCTTGACATAACTTTGGAAATTCTCTTTCACTGTAGTTGTTTGATGAACCAGGAGAAAGTAATGAACTGATCCACTTAGCTTTTTGGTATTTATGTTCAAAAAACCTGTTATTACATATCTGCTCGTTTGCTTTTAGCCAGGAAAGGATGATTTCGATCTTTCCATTTGCTTTGTAAAGCATTCCTTTAGTCATTTCTAGTTCTGAACCCAGCTCTCCCAATTTGTTGTTTACGGCAACAGAAGTCCATCAGTTCGTGATTAGGGGTCAGATTCCTTTGCAATTACAGCCAAAAAAATCCTTTTGGCTTCACCTCCCCCTTACACTTTTTGTAGTTTACCTCCTACTCTCACCTTGCACATTCATTTATGTCCCCTGCCACTGTGTATCAAAGTTTTATTCTTCCACAGAACTACGATGCATTGTTCTGTATTTTCTGAGACTCAGAAATATCATTTTTTGTGTCCTCTCTATTGCGTAGTTTACTATAATTATGCAAGAATTACTAGCTTGCTGTCTCTCTCTGGCAGGTTAGCGATAAGGTGTTAAAGCTGATTGCCAAACACTGACCCCCATAGCAGCCCCATCATCCACTGAATACAATAGCCATTCATCACCGCCACCATTTAAATTCTTCTGGCCACATTTGCATCATCAGGCCATTATAAAGAAACAGCAAGAAAGATTACGAGACATGGTATTTATGATCTTAAAGCCAGTCTTGCTACAACAGCACGTATTTATTTTTTGTGCTGCACAGAAGAAGCTGTAGCTAATTCTGTAGCAGTTCCCTAAATTTTTGCTCTCTCGTCTATGTACTGTGATTGCTAACAGGAGTGAAGAAGCCCTGCCTCCTTACTGGTCGAGCTGCAGAGAATATCTATAAACCTCTGAAACCAGTGAGGTGTATTTGTAATACAATTGACTTGTTCTATTACAAAAGTAGCAAATAATTTTAAGATTTCATTTTATTATACAGATCCAGCGGTCACGGAAAAACTTTTAGGTTGCTCTCCAATGCAACCAAGCATGAAAACATCACACACTCCTGTTAATATACTAGCTTTTATTTTTTTTAAAACAAAGCAGAAATAGCATTTTCCCTCCTATTAAAAATTGTTATGATCATGATCTGATTACTTGAGTTTCCATAGTAATCCATAATATAAATTAAAATCTCTTTAAATAGATGTCTTTGTAGTTTAAAAACTGACTTCAAGACAAATAATACAAGACTGATCTTGAACAGCAGGAAGGAGTGGGAACAGGTGGTTAGACTAGAGGCAGGAAATTAGGCCTCGTTTGTAATCTCAGCTCTCATTGATTCAGTACGAATTCAAGAAGTTGTGAAAGGCTCTCACTGCAATTGTAAAGAGCACCTATTTGCATCTTTTGCTACCCGACTACCTTTAAGAAAGCCACTGTCTTAATTTTAATTCTCTGAATTTCATAGATGAGTAAGGTTATACAATTCCAGACTCGACACTAAGGCTGTTGTAAGCAAAAGGCAACATGAAAATGTAAAGCATTAAATTAGGTAAGATTCGGGAGTAAAATTTGCTCCTGTTATTATTTTGTAGAGAATAAAACCACAGTCAAACGAAAAATATTTTGAATCCGCCTTACTTTTATTTGTGGTAGGTCTGTCATAAGTTACTGTTAAAAATATTTAAGTGCTAGTGTATTTATTTTTGGTCTGTTTATTTACTTAATATTTCACTGTACTTCTACAATGACAAAACTTCCTGTAATCCTCAGACATTTTTACAACAGCAAGTTTAGTTGTAGCAAACAACGGAACAGAATGTCTGGATCCAATCACAAAAAATAGTTGCTTGGGGATTTTAGGATTTGTTTTGCTTTGTTTCGAAAAAGATACACTTTAAAACATTTGTCTGCATGTGAAGAGGTATGGTTCTGGTGCTTCCAGAACTCCAGACAAGTGAACAAGAAGACAGCACAGTGAGCATGGACAGAATGGACTTCCACAAACTTTAACAAGTGAGATCTGGCTCCAGGTTTATCTTTGTAACAGTTTTTTAAATCTTCCAGACTTACACTATACAGGACTACTCCTTTATAAATAAACTACTCTCAAATAAAGGATAAAATGTTATTTATAATGGGATTCTGTATTTCATCTGGTTTTTTTAAAAGACAGTAGTGTTTTCTAGTCTGCTTGACCATGCGTTAGCTACTGCTCAGAGCGCAGAAGCCACATCTGGAGCAGGTGGAGTTTTGCAGCACAGCATCCAAAAAAAGAAAAAAATCAAATGCTTCTCCGACATGTGGAATAGATAAGAGAATGAACAGAAGCAACTGTCCAAAGTACATAGCAGAAGATGGTAAAAGGTGACATTAGCTGGGGCGAGGGGCAGGGGGGAATGGTGTATGAAATAATGAATTAAAAATAGAATTACATTTTCCACTTGGCAATACACAAACAACACTAAGTGCACTTCATAAATTTTACTATTGTTGCTGCAAGGGGTATTACCATAAATCACGCTGGTAGTGTACTTGGCACTTTTAAAAAGCCAAGTGGGCTGAGTGTATCAGTAAGTTTAAACAGCTTCGCTATCTCTGGACAGAACGGAGGGGAAATGCATCGCAAGGCTTTACTATGACTAAAAGCTTGGTTTGCACTGCAACAACATATAAAATAGCACTTCACCAGCAAGTCTAACAGCACTCACCAATATTACTGCATAGCCTATTCGATTTAATGTTTTACCTGCTGTGCAAGGGGAGAGGTCTGCCTGCCCTTTTTCTCATCTCTAACAGGAAAGAGAGACTTCAGTAGCTTTGGCATCTGAGGCACAAAGGACTTTACAGGATTCAGATAGGAAGCAGCAAGGCTACCAATACCTGTTGGAAAAATTAAAAAATTATAACAGTTATCCTTTGGGGAAAAGAAAAAAAAAAAACCAACCCAAAACACCCTAAAAAAAAATTACAAAACTGTTACCATTTTAGTCTAAGATGACATCTTCCGGTGGTCAAACCATTAGCCAAGGGAAAACACTGAGTGCTTTCTCCTCCCTTGAAAGGGACATATGAATTTGGGTAGGTCTTAATCTGTGGCCTCAGTACAGAGAGTGTGAAAAAGCTTGTTGTTTGCAATTGGAAACATAAAATGCTTTATAACTTGCAGAAGCAGGAAAAAAAAAAAAACAACCAAGAAGCAAAATTGAAAAAGGATGTCCATACAGCACACAATTTTAACAACGATTACAAAACTTACTAGAAATAAAAGATGAGAAGACCCAAGTTAAGAAAAAGGAAAAAGTTAGGAGCATTCAACTCTCCTTACTCATACTGCCATTTTTTCTACACTACTCCCCCCCCTCCTTGAGAAAACCTAGTTAGACATACAAAATATCACTACTGTGTATCTCTGCACTCAGTTACACATTAGGCACATCAGCTGCAAAATAATCCATCCCATTCCAGTGCTGCTTATTTTCTAAAACATTAGCAGCCTTATTAGCCTTATTGTCTTTGCTTGTGTCCTGGTTTTGGCTGGGATAGAGTTAATTTTCTGTACTGTGTTTTGGATTTAGGATGAGAATAATGTTGATAATACACTGATGTTTTCGTTGTTGCTGAGCAGTGCTTACGCTAAGTCAAGGACTTTTCAGCTTCTCATACTGCCCTGTCAGCGAGGAGACTGGAGGTGCACAAGAAGCTGGGAGGGGAGACAGCCAGGACAGCTGACCCAAACTGGCTAAAGGGATATTCCATACCATATGATGTCATGCTCAATATATAAGCTGGGGGGAGTTGGCCGGGGGGGCAGCGATTGCTGCTCAGGGACTAGCTGGTCATCAGTTGCAGGTGGTGAGCAGTTGCATTACTTGTTTTTCCTGGGTTTTGTTCCTCTTTTTCTGTTTTGTTTTCCTTTTCATTACAATTTATTATTACTATATTTTATTTAAATTATTAAACTGTTCTTATCTCAACCCACAAGTTTTCTTACTTTTGCCCTTCCGATTTTCTCCCCCATCCCACTGGGGGGAGAGTGAGCGAGCAGCTGTGTCGTACTTGGTTGCTGACTGGGTTAAACCAGTACAGCTGGTTTATTCACATAATAAATAGCACTTTCTGAGCCCAGCTAACTTTTGGCTTTAGAAATTGAGCTCCTGAGATAAGACTGCATTTTCAGACAACCATGTGGCATTTAGCAGAACTAGTAACACAGTTAAAGGAAAGGCTAGTTGGAATAGTCTAGAGTCTGAGTAGCTTCGCCACAACTGCTAATTATTCACATAGAGGGAACCGCATGAACGTTGCTCTGGAGAATAAATTTCTCTGCATCTCTGAAAGCAGCTCAGCTTTATCTGATGTTCAGGAGCTGGGGTAACTTCACTCCATTTTTAGGAAAGTTTTTTTAGCTTTAGGAGAGCCCTTACCCGGATCAGGAGAGTGGTTTTGTTGCCCAGAGCCCGGCAGAGAGGTACGAGATGGACTAATGCCTCTACTGGAATTTGTGGCACCTTGGGATACATCTTGCTGACTCTCCCATCGGCCCTAGGTAAAAAAAAAAAAAAAAAAAAAAAGAAAAAAAGGGTATTTTTCAAAGTTAGCACACCAGCAAGAGTACAACAATACTTACATACCACGCCAGCCTGCACAGCCCCTTTGCAAAGTTCAGAAAGCACAGAACTGAGGAAAGACCCTTCCCCAGAGGCACTTTTAGTTGAAATACCCAGTCCTGCAAAGATAAGCACCCTCAGCTCCCATCAGCATCAAGGCACATAAGAAGTCTACTTACAGACCTTAAAGCTATAATAGTTCTCTCAATTGCACAGCTGTGTTTTGGAAGTTACAACCAGGGGAAAAGTTACAGCCAGGTGAAAATAAAATAGTACTGTCCGCCCAAAATTCCTAAATATTTTGTGTATCTGCTTAGGAAGTGGTCACAAGTGAAATGTGGATATAGAGTGTCAGAGAGAAGGGATGAGGACAGAGAGAGCTCTGAACAAGAAAAGAAATACGATCTTAGACTTAAAGGCTGGATGTTAGTGCCTAGGGTCAGATAATGGATGAGTGGATCGGATCAAGAGGAAACAACTGTTGTAGTGCAATTTTTTTTAACAGCCTGGAAAAGAGGGAAATGGAATACATGACAACAAGCTGCGGATACCAGGAACCAAGAAAAAGATTAAGTAAAGACAGATTAGAGTTTTGACATGGTTAGTGAAGATGAAACACAATGATTTTCAGAGCCTGAGTGTAGACGAGGTAGGAAGAAATAGTGACCAAGAAGGCAGTAGGCCATCTGCCTTCCCAAGGTCCCAGGATTCTCTAGCTGGGTTTTCACATGGATCCCATTCTACGTGTGGGGTGCGATTTCTCTCGCTTTTACAAAGGTCCACTGTGGTTTTGCATCTTTCATCTCAACCTTAAGGGTCAGCAACGGGCTCAATGATTAAGTGTCTTGGCTAACAGAGAGAATCTCCAAGCTAGTATTTCACAGCGGTGCACGAGTGTCAAGAATCTATGTGGCCTAACCTTTTTTTCCTAACTCTATCATCTTGGTATGTAAAATCATTTACAGATTTGTCTGCAATGATTACACTAAGTGACTGGCCAGAGGGTGTCTCTGCTGAAAGTTTCATGCGGATACAAGACAGTATATTGCTTCACCAAACCGAGCCCCACGTGAGGTGTGCTGAGCTGAAAGGTAGGCACTGAAATCCATGTGGTTGTCCTGCAACTTCTGATACAGGCACACTCGCAATGCCTGTCAAAGAGGTTCCTTTGCACGGCTAAAGAGCAGGCTCTAATAAAGCTACACGGTGCTAATTTACTTAATTTATAGGAGACCTTAAGGCAATTCAATATCCATTTAAGAGTCTATGGGTCAAAAGAATCTGGGCTTAAATGCTACAACAAGTCTCAATGTCTTGTGGAAAAGTGTTGTCCTGTTCAGGTAGCAGAGTGCCCTCAGGACTACAGGCTTGCAAAGTTTCACCTTTCCAGAAATAGAGGTTGCAAAGACAGGATGGTGCAGCCAAACCGACACAAATTGAAGTCTGATCCCACTTCTGGTAAAGAGTTATGCTATGGTTGGTACAACATCTGAACTTGTGTGGGTTGCATTGTATCTGTATCTAATCTTGCTTGTTCTTTTAAAAGACATAACAAAGATAAATACTTTCACAATGAGATGGTACAGTGAACATACTAGAAAGGAGTCACAAGGGATGGATACATCCCAGACCACAAGTTTCATGTATTTTTCCTGGAGGAAGAGGGGGAAATGCCCCTTTTCAAGCAGCTTCATGCTGCTGGATGCAAGGAAATAATCCGACCTTGAACAGAAAAATGACAGGCAGCTAAACTAATCTTAACTGTAACTTGAAGTCATGAATGTTTCACAAATAATAAATAAGCCAGGATAGGAGGAATAGATTTCTCCAATGAGTTGAAGGTCACACTGAGCAGCCCAGAGCAAAAATCGTTTCCATTTGGATCTATAAGTTAGTCCCATAGAAGCTCTCCTGCTTTGAATAGCAAGCAACTTGCACTTTTGCAGAGCAGCACCCATCTTCAGACCTCTACTAGCTAACGTCCGTATTATCAGATGTAGAGACAACAGGCGGTGTTTCTGTGAAGTAACGTTTGGGATACCTGAAGACTAATGGATGTCTGAGTTCACTGGAGGCAGCCATCCTGAATGTCAAAACTGATATAACCCAGACTGGGACTAGCAGTAATACCAGGGGTTTGTTTAGTCTTGTATTTTTGAAGACTTTGGTGTTTAAGCCCTTCTTGAAAGCTTCCTGCTCTATCAGCATGGATGATAGAGCTGTTCTACCCATACCTTAAGCCCCCAACTTAAGCATTATCTTTGACCTGCAACTCATTTACGTCTTACACACATCAAAAAGTCATGCCTATGCCTGGAAAATTCTTTCCACAAAATGCTTCTATGAAACAGTCTTTCCTATTCCACTTCCCAGAAACTCTTATTCAGGCTTTTGCAGTCTTGTGTTTCAGCTAGAGCAGGTTTCTTTCAGGTGGCCTTACCGCATGCAGTCTTGCCCCACTTATATCCATTCAAAATACTGCTTCAGAGACTGCTTTCTTATCCTGCCATTTTGATCATTTCATGCACTGCAGCAGACATTGAAAGCCAGCATGGAAACAGCCAACGACTTCAGACTACGCTCAAACTCTCCTCCCCTTTGGGATGTGAAATGTTTCCTGAAGTCTCCTTCTCTGGCTCCCACTTACGGGTTAGTTTGCAAGAGAAGAGTCAAAACATGAGAAAAGAGTTCCTACTCTATAGAGACAGGGAAAATATCTCAGTGTAATTCAGTATTTTTTGGATGCACCAGCTCAGTGGTGCTGAAGGAGTTTAAAAAAAAAAAATAGAAGACTATTTGGTGGGAAGTCATCACAAGACTCAAACAATCTTGAAATACTGTTTGGTTTTGTTGCCTTCTGGTCTGGTCTGCCATCAGCCTGGTAGATGTTGGCATTAGGTTAAGAAAAAGAACTATGGAAGAGTGCAAAGCGTCTGAAGGCTTCTTTTTTGGAGGACATAACAAAGCTTGATTTGTGTTACTTTTGGATCTTAGGATAATGATCCACTGACTAAAGACAAATGGATAAAGGTGACATGTCTTAACAATTTTCTATCTCTAGGCCAAGTCTAAGTGCTTCTGGAGACCACAGAGACATAAGAAACAGAAAGACTATTATGGGAAAGTTTTCTAGCTTACTAAAACACCGACTCAATGCAGGTAAGGAGCAACTGAATCATTTTCTGAATCATGATTTGTTGAGTCAGAAGAGCCCTTCATTGACTGTTCCAACAAAAATAATTTCAGGCAAGTATCTTGACTTTCTAGACCTGTTTGGAGAATGATGAAAAAAAAAATGGAGTAGGTAAGAAACAGAGCAAAACACTTTCAGAATATTCATCTTGTACAGAAAGAATGGCAGTATTTAGCAACTTTTTCCTTAGGAAAAGCCTTTTTTCTTAGGATCTTTAGGAAATTTTGCTTCATCCTTGATATTATGGATGACTACATTTTCCACATAATTTTAAATATATTGCCTGGTTAAATAAAATGAAGGTCCTGAGAACATGAATGTGCACCTGGGAAAAGGATTTGTCTGGCCATATATTTAAGGCATGTTGGGTTTTTAAATAACACTTGCTTTGGAGAGAGCGGAAAGATCATCATTTTAGACTGAAGGTCAGATTTGTTAGGGGTAATGTGAGCCTCAGCTCCGAGATGACAGCAAACCACTAAAAAGCAGGCAAATCAGGGCAACAGGTGGAGAAACATTTGCAAAAGAAAATACTGGAGACAACTGAAAGGGTCAACTGTTGTGCGAAGAATCTGCAGAGGCAAAAGGTAGTTCATGAATGATTGATTTCACTAAGCTGGATTGAAAGATAACCCATCTCAATCTCACAAAAATAAAAAAAAAAAAAGAATTATTAACTATATTAACTTGATGAAGTTCCCAAGTTTCACATATGCGTGTTATATAGCACTCTCACATGATTGCTTTGTTCATTTACTAACTGAAACACTTAAACTTTAAGTCTAAGCAATTGGTATTATTTAAGTGCAGTGAATCTTTCCTCTATCAAGAAGGGTGGTGAGAGAAAGGAAGGAAGCTTGTAAATCATTTGCCCAGAGGAGCCGTCATTTCGTGAATATATTTGGTCTCTGCCAAGTGACCAAACAGAGGTCAAGTGACTTAATTTAACAAATCAAAAATAGCCACTGGAAGAATGCATGTCCCTTGATGTATTTTGATACAGAGCTGTTTATAAAGTGTTTTATTTCTATAATACCTTCTCCTTCTTCTCCTCTGCCTTCCCTTCTTTCACACATCCTCCATGAAAAACACCAGGGAATTTATTTCAGGTCAGCACCGACATGCACAAAATCTTTAGAGCAAATATGGGTGATTACTACTTAAGTCATCTGTAGGCTTTACCTGACAACAATTCTTTTCTTGAAGTTGACAGACCATTAAAATGCTGCCACTGGGTAAAAGAAATGAATAGTTCTTGTGTTTTATTATTTTAGCAATTCAGAAAAGGCTTAGGAAAAGGTGACCATGTAGCACTTAAATATAAGCATACAGATGGGACAAAAGGCACTTGTTCTCATGAACAGCAAGATTATTCAAATTGATCTACATGGAACCAATCTGGTGAAAAAATTCTGGTTCCCAGTAAAACCTGAAGGTTAAGTGACACAATCTTGTCGTATTTGGCTTTTGAGCTACAAACTACTGGACCTCTGGGAAAGGAAGGATGACTGTCAAAGACAGAATGGCTATTGTGCAAAGGTATTTTAAGAACAACTCATGACATTTTTCATCAGTATGTGATTATAGTCTGAAGACCTGTAAAACAAGTCAGAGGTGCCTTCCATTCTTTGTGCATCTGATTCATGCAGTTTAAGTCAACTGAATTTTTAAACTTCCAATGCAAGCACCCTGGAACATAAAAATCCAGCTCTGTATCTTATATCATCACTAAGAGACTCTACACTCCTGCATCACCTGACATGTGCTGACGTGCAAGATGAAATAAAATTCACCTCACTCTCTTGTAACCACATCTGCAATGATAACAGGAGTGAAAATTGGCTTGTTCTCATTTAAGCAAGCAGATATAACTTAGAGGTGAGACTAAATACAGTCGTGCTAACTTAATATGAAACATCTGTAAGACTGTCTTCTGAAGTAAATTTAGAAGGCATCTCCTTGCCTTCTCAGCCAGTTAGGTAGCTTAATCTTATGAGTTATTGTTAAAAAAATCCCAATGGTGACTTAAATATTTCAGATGAACGCATATCTCGGTGTGAGAGTCATCCTGCTCTTTGAAAGCTCTCTGTGGTGTCAGTACGCAGAGACATACTTCGATGTTTTTTCAAAAGGTGCCAAACCCACGCCTCTGCTCCAGTCCTGGAGAAGGGCTTTTCTAGCTCTTCATGGGGGTGTGACCACCCAATCCACGTTTGTAGTAATGAAGATTCAACTATGGCTGCAAGATGAATCCGGGTCCTAATTCTGGAAACTTCTGATCTGCCTGTTTTAGTTGTACCAACATCACCTTTACTTCTAACTTGTTTAATATTCTTGTTTACAGGGGAACGAGTCCTGGCTATTCATAGTGCTGAAGAATGAAGCAGCGTCCACATTCATAACTTTACCAGCATGAATGGTGCTTTACATAGAGGAATGAGACTCAAGGGCCCTTTCCCCAAAGGTAAAAATCCATGGTAAAGACAGAAGGAATGCAAGGAATAATAATGTTAAAATTGGAGAGAAAAATGAAGTAAAGGAATAGAAGTTAAGGATAGGAATATTCTGAAATGTGAGGAGAGCTTCCACTAGTATTAAAGTACGCAGGCTTGACAGATTAGTTCTCCACCCAATTCAGGATGCCGTTACTATCCTGTGACTGATGTTTCTTATGATATAATAAACCACTTGTTTGAGATCAGCTTATTATAGTCACTTGTAAACAAAACCAAATTCCTGGTAAAATAATGATTTATGACTTTATGGAGAAGTCATAAAACTTCTTTTTCACTACATTTCTCTGCAAGTGACAAAGACATCTAACTTCGCTGAAACTCCGCCTTACAAGCCATTCTCAGATCCTTCATGCTAAAATAGATATGACTGATATCAGTCATGTGCTTTATGATGTCTGTGTGCTATAGGAACATTTAAGAATTTGTTTAACATTTCACTGTGATTACAAACACTTTTGTTCATCTCCCTACGGAAACTGAACCAGAGATCCATTTGAAATTAGAAAATTCTAACAGGGGAGTTTGCACCCCCCCTGTCCTGAGCAACAAGTGCCTTGAAATGAAGCACGCTGCAAGCAAGGAGGTAAGCTACACAATCTCAGCTCCATATTACAGCAGTACAGTGTTTGTCAGCGGCTACATCAACCACAGTGAAGAGCTGCAAAACCTCATGCAAACCACTACCAATTAATTCTGGTTAACCAAAGCTTGGTACAACTAAGGGGACAGTCATTCCTCCAAGAGTGTTAACATGATACTAAGGATAAACATGTTTTCCATTGGCCCAGTATTAATTTAAAATCATGCTTTCATAGAAATCAAGAGTTGTTAACACTGCACTATCTGAAGCCATAAAGTCTGAGAAAGATTTGGAAGAAACTCTCAACGTTTATCTCACCTCCAGGCTAATGTACACATGACTGGCATATATTTGCTTGCTTTCATGTCTATCTTTGTTTTTTTTTTAGCTGAGATGAGGCCACTTCTGAAATAACTTCACCCTGTCCAAAGTACTGTGAGAAATGGCATTAAATAGCTATAGATCTGTGACAAACCATAAGGTGCACCCAAGAAGGAGAATCTTCTCTCATTTGTACCAGTTTCACACTGCATTAATGACAAGCTTTTCAATGGAAAAAACTCATTTGCTGCGTACTATGCAAATGAGACACCAACAGCAGCATCTGTTCAAAGCAGGAAGTAAAAGCATGTAAGTGAGCAAAATAAACCTTATAGTGAGATAAAATTATTATCCCACTCATTAGGTGGACCTAATGCATTACCTCTGCTGGGACCTTTGGACTCTGAAACATGCAATGAGAGAAATCATTGAGGGGAAGGGAGGAGAAAAACAGAAATCATTAAGAACTCCGGTCTTTAATTTTGCTTTAAAAACCTACAATATTGAAACATCCCACAGTTCTCTCCAAACAGAAGTTGCTATAAGCACTTTATTACCTGCACATATTTTAGCATTCTCTACATGGATCAGATTTAGCAACCAATGCTAGAGCACTACATCAAAATTCTATTATTCCATGCAATTGCATTATGCATTAAAATGCCTTGTCACCACTAGATTCTCCCTTTTAAAATGATTACTTGCTGGGCAGAATATCTATCAGGAGAAGACCCTTCAGTTTATCTAGGATCTGGAAAATAAGTTTAAATTTAATCTTTCACTTTCTAAAGCAGTATTTTTGATCTATACTCTTGTTTTTAAGTAGTGTAATGGGCTGAATTATCACCCACCACAAGCTTAAGACTGCTGGTTTCCCTCTGAAGGTCAGAGACTCTCTTCATAGGCCTCTATTCTGTCCTAGAGGTGGACCTGATTTGTCCTTCATCCAGAAGGTTTGCATCCACCCAGGTGAAAGCTTTGAAGAGCTCTGAAGCTTGACAATGAGAAAATTTCTCCTGATAAATGCACTCCCATGTGATGGATGGCTACGTTTAACCTCGTCCAGTCAACTCAGGTCTGCCATTGTACATCCCACAGCGGTTGGCAGCAGTGCTATATGACTGACGAAGGCGTGGGAACTTCCCCAGAGAGGTTTAGTGTAGCACATCCAAAGCTAGGTATGTCCTAGGAACAGACCCAAGGATACAAAAGAGCACATGGGCGTGCCCCATCTTTTACAGATGTTTCCCACTTATGCCCCTGTAACTGGTATAGTGTAGTCGCTGTAGTTACCTTTTTTCTACAGAAGATTTCCCAAGAGACCTTCAGATACTTACCCGGTTACTGCTCAGGTTATAAGGGGGTGCTAAATCTTGGCGGCTTCCAGAAAGCTGAAATAGTTAAGACAAGCAGAATTATTTCTTAACAACTGATAAATACGCCTCTTGACAAACACAAGGAAGGGTGAAAAGAAATAGTTTTGCAGTTAAAGCAGAACTGAAATCCAAGAGATGAAAGGTGAAATCCTGATTATTGACCTGGAAGGATCAATAATTTGACAAGTTTGACTACTCGTTCTATCAAAGGATTTCTTTCCAAATTTTGGACAACAGAAGTCTCATCTTTCTTATGCACAACACTGTTAAAGTTTAAGTTCAGTAAATACTTGTAACTTGCTTTCAAATCTTCTAAAGAAAGAAAAAAAAAAATTCAACTTGATAGCTAAATGAAAAAACCTCCAGTGTTCAGGAAAAAAATAAAAAGCACAAATTCCTTCCACGTTGCTTTTTCAGATAGTCTGGATTTATGGGGGTGCTTTCAAGCACACTAGCCTGTATGATGAAAGCATGAATATGTGCAGATTTTGTCTCCACTTGGCAATTTACACGCTCACAAATAGCACAGACAAACTGAAGGGTCAAACAGAAGGAAATTTATTGCTATACTCCATGACTTCGGCATCATAGGGACCTGTAACTGAAAGACTGGACGTGCTGCCCTCAATATGCTGCAGATGCCGGCATTGAATACTCACCCGATTCACATTGGGAGAGCTCAGGCTTCTGCGGTAGAGTTTTCCTTTTCCCATTAGCTGCTCTTTTACAGCAACTTCCTGCCAATCATAGAGAAACAAAACAAAGAAAATATGCATGTTTTGCAAGAATCTAAGCTCCAATCATCCCAGGATAGTTTTGTCTACACAAGAAAAAGATTTCTAAACAGCCTTATTGCATAGGCTCCTGTCTGTAAAGTCTACTGTAATCTAAAACTTGCACGTAACATGGCTAGAAGCGTAAGAGTGGATAAAATTTAACATCTAGTATTTTGCTGATTGGCACACATAGGATTTTACAGCTAGTTCTGAGTCTAGGAGATGACTGTTACAGACTAAGACTCCCTTTCCTAACTGAGCTCCTATTTCAATCCTTTAAAATAATTGTATATGACAGGGAACTTGCTTTCAATACTTAGAGTGCATCACACTTCACCATTAATATATAGTGGGCAGGCACATACTCTAGCTTGTTTTGCATAACTTCCTTTTGTGCTTGCATGAGTTATATCCAGAAGAACAATTTTCAATAAATGTTTTTCTCTCCTGTATTTTTCCAGATCAAGATACAGTACTTAAGACATCGATTGGGTTAATCTTATTTATTGACAGAATGGGTTCGGTTACTTCAAGGTAGAATATGGGCAAATTGACAAGAATTCTACTAGCAACTTTGAAAACTATTACTAAAGCCCAAGCTTCAGAAAGCAAAAGCTAATGCCACACAACTACTTTTTCTGAACCATAATTAGAATCATAGAATCATTTAGGTTGGAAGAGACCTTTAACATCATCAAGTCCAACTGTTAACCCAGCACTGCCAAGTCCACCACTAAACCATGTCCCTAAGCACCACATCTACACCTCTTTTAAATACCTCCAGGGATGGTGACTCCACCACTTCCCTGGGCAGCCTGTTCCAGTGCTTGATAACCCTTTCGGTGAAGAAATATTTCCTAATATCCAATCTAAACCTCCCCTGGTGCAACTTGAGGCTGTTTTCTCTTGTCCTATCACTTGTTACTCGGGAGAAGAGACCAACGCCCACCTCGCTACAACCTCCTTTCAGGTAGTTGTAGAGCACGATAAGGTCTCCCCCTCAGCCTCCTTTTCTCCAGGCTAACCCACCCCAGTTCCCTCAGCTGCTCCTCATCAGACTTGTGCACAGTCTTAAAAACAAACCAAGCATCCCATAATAGTGCATTTAATATAAAGCTCCCAGTCCCATCCATCCATATTGCAGGTAGTTGAGTGAGAACATATCTGTAAAGAGAGCTACATTTGCTGCTTTGGATGTTTGCCACACGCACACTTTGTAAGGCTGAGGTATGCAGTGAAGTGGTGTTTTTGGTTTGTTAGCCACTGTATGCACTTATGAGAACATCTGCATTGCCATACACTATTCTCAGTAAGCATATTCTCTGCTGTCTGCTACAGCCTTAAAAACAGACCTGGCGCAGACGATCCAAAGTGAGAATGTTCTCCACAGCCAGCACACTCCGCAAGTACTTCTCAATATAGGCTTCAGAGTCAGCTGAAGCTGCATCTTCAACATTTGCTGCCATTCTGGCTAGTGCCTCCCGCTCTTCAGCCCCTTGAGCATCCTAGGAAGACAAAAAGAAATGACATCCTTTTAAAATAAAATAAAAATCTCCCACATCAGTCCTGAAGAAAACACATTTTTAAAACGTGCAGGGCAGATTCAACGTTGTTTGCCCTTAAGATCAGGGGCAGATTCAGAGGTCTTACTGGAGATTTCTAAACATAAGCCTTGTTACATTGAAGGAATTCATGCCATGCGAACTGCATGGGTGCTCCTACCACTGTCACAGACATCATCTCAAGCTATATGTGGTTATTGTTCTTTTGTTTTTGTGAGTCCACAGTGAGACACTGCCATTGATTAGCAAAAGGGCTGCATTCAGATATTTTGTAATTAAAAAGTGCTCAAACACATTCAGGGCATTATCTATCCTGTGAGGAAAACAAAATTTCAAGTGACTTGCAAGAAAAAAATAGAACATTGGTTGAGAAACATTTCAACGCAGAGTGCTAAATACAGCAGAACATAAAAGACAGAGTCAGGCAGCAATCAGGCTTTTGGCTCTTCATGTGTTAATGTTTTTACAAGGGCTCTGATAGAGCATCTGTTTGGAAGGAAAGGATTAGCATCTAACTATGAACATGCTCAGGAATCAAGAGCTGCATAAAGACATTACTTAGAAAAAGCCACTTTGTTATTTTCTACATATTCTCATGCTCCCTACATGAGGCCTACATATTCTCATGCTCCCTACTTCACCTACCCATCTTTACGCCCCTTTTTCTCTCTCTTTTAAAATGTTTCTTCAAGAACCTGAGCAAATAGATACTCGCTCAGCAAAACACATAGTGACGTTGATAAGACATAGGTTGCTGCTAAGTCACAGCACGTAAAGAAATACGCTTAATCTTTTATAAGAACCATAGTTTATGCTTGCAGGAGCAAGAGCTAGCAAGCTCAAAATAAGGGAAAAAATCAGAAAGTTAGAGGCTCTTAGCCAATTTCAGATACTCTGATTTCTTATTCACCTCTGGAATATTTGAGACTATCTCAAAAGTGACACCACAGCCAGGAATGGAACTTCGGTGAGACATTCTTCGGAGGAAACTCTGTGCAAAACCCTGTGGGGAGGCAAAAAAAAAAGGAAAATATTTCTTGCTTTAAGGAAAACAGTTTAACATATTTCAACTGAAGTGAATATAGTTTACAAAGAAAGAAGTCCAAACCCAAGAGACTAGCCAATAAATATGTAAGAGACAAATCATTTGCTTGTCTGTATTTCAGATACGTGAGAAAGGATGAACTTCCTTCATTCCAAGGTGACCACTTAACCAGCACACAAAGCATTTGCTAGTTCTAGAGGTGGGTTGTTTTTCTTTTTTTTTTGGTAGAGCCGTAGGTGACTTGTCTTGAATATTGACAAGTACAGGCATTAAATTCTTGACCAAAGCGATCGTTATGAAGAATGACTTAAGGGGGCATGGTCATTGTTTATGCTGACTTGGCGCCTTGCAGGGTTAAGAACTGGACTGTTGAATTAATGCAGAGATGAGTCATTCAAAGATGCTGCTGAGACGAACACCCGGGAAAGGTTATTGACGAGGATTTTTAGAAACCTAGCAAGAAAGCCAAAGATTCCGTGTCGAATAAAAGTAAAAAACATCATTGACTAAATTTGTAGAAAACAGAATTGATGAAGACTTAACACAACTGTAATTATTGGCAGGCTCAATTTATCTATTGAATACATGCTTCCATTCTATATGACAAAAAATTCACTGTTCCCTTTCTGAGAAAAAGCTTTTGCCTGATCGAAGCACCAAGAACCGTAGTTCTTCTATTCCTAGCACTAAAAGCAGTTTAGAGTTGCCTACAGGGTTTCTGGGTGTGACCACACCTCTTCTGCTCTTGCTTCAGATTTTAACTACAGATGTGCAAACAGAATAACAATTCAGGCTTTCTGCCTTGTCATTGTCACTGCTAGGGGAAGCTGGATTCTGAGCAACGCTGAACAAACTCTTCCTTACCATCTTTCTCAAGAATTAAATATTTTTCAAGACATGAAGTTGCAAATGGAATGACAACCTTGTGCTTTCCATTTATCAAACATCCTGCTCTCACCTACACATTATCGTAAGAGCACAAGCCAACTGGAAAACATAAAAGACCAAGAGTGATTAACTTTGACAAATTACACAAGGGGACCTCTGTTCCAATTATTGCTAGTTTATCTCTAAATATCTGGATGCATAAATAGAAACGGTTAGCAGTAATGTGTGAACACAGGAGTAGGGAAACACACAAGTTTCTTCTAATGCAGAGTTTCTCGAAAACATGAACTCCAAGCTCATGAGAAGTTAACTCTTTCTACTTTTTCCAGTGACTGGGGATAAAGCACTTAAAAGTTAATATAAATAATACCAAATCTCTCATACTTAGATGCCATTGAGCCTTTAAAAAAAAGCTGCATTATCACCCACAATATAAAAGATAGTATGAAAATTACTTGGCAGCTTAAAGTCTCGATGCATGCCATTGATATGGTGCTTCCATTTAGGCAGAGATGAAGGTAGATAAAAGAAAGTAAGAGTCATAGCAGCAGCATATTGCACAAATCACAGCCTTTCCCTCTTCAAGCAGTGACAGACATGGGGCAGAGTGAAAGTGCGAAGGATTATAAAAGATATACCTGTCTGCCATACACATTAACACAAATGCGCTTGCGTAACACTAATTGCATTTCTGCAGGATGGCTGAGCTGGACAGTGGCTCTCACAATAAGGTAAACTCTTTCATCTGCTGCTGTTCCTTTACTGAGCTGGATACAGTCGTGGACTGTGGAATCCCATGAGGCTTCTGCTTTCACCTGCAAAGGAAAAAAATGTATCCTCTAATAAGCATAATTAGGTGTATAATTAACTGTAATTAATTAAGCATAATTAACAAAAATACATAATACATAAATTTTGAGAGTCTGCTTCTCCATTTCACTCCCAATGAAGAAAAATCCCTGCACTTTAGAAGAGGCCATTTAAAAATCAAGATTAGTTTGCCAAATGAAGACGTTGGGATTAAAAATGCCAACTTGCTCAAACTCTGGAACATCTCCTCTTGAAAAAAAGATCTTTGAATACCTAGGATCATTGCAAATAAATTATAAAATATGCAGAACTACAGGACCATTTAGCCTAATTTATAAACCAGAGAGCAACAAAGATTGCAGTGAAAATCTTCCATCACACCACATAAACTCTCCCGTCTGTATTTGAGAAATAACTTCGCTGAAACATTTCTAGCAATACAGCAAAATCTAGAATTTCTCTTCTTGAATGTTAAAATATAAGTATTACTGAAGATTTAAGTGGTTTATCTTCAAGCCATAAGAAAAATGGCCTGGTAGGCCTCTTTCCAGGCTTTAAAACCAAAACAGAACAAAAACCCCTACCAAAACCATCAGGAATAAAGCTCCTCTAAAAATATAGAAAGAAATAAGTTTCAGAGTAAGGAGCAAAATTTTAAGGTAAAAAGAATAAATCAGAGATTCTAAACCTAATAGCAAAAATTATAAACCAACAATTGTAAAGTTGTAAATCTATGAGCTATGAGGCAAAATGGAGCATAATGAATGTAACAATGCAGAGGTAAATACGTTAACTGTAGCAACAGTTAAGATTGATTGGTTTTTCAGCTGGGGGCTTCCGTACTCTAATTTGCCCAGGGGTTTTGCTTTGTTTTTTTAAACACGAACTCAGAATCTTAAGCTTTTGTAATGCTTGGATTTAGATGAAGGAAGATCCTTGAGTTTTATTATTTTTCAAGTCGTGGTTATACTCCTAGCAAATATTCCTTAAAAACACAAAGTCAGTCATATAAGAAAAAAATGTCGTATACTTTGTATGCTGTCTTTGATGCATTATTTTCACATCTGAATATATAAAAAGAGAACGATTAAAAGACTCCTAAACTATATATGCTGGTCCGCATCTCTGCTTACCTCACTATCATGATGCTTCACAATCTGCAGTTCAAAGAATTCCTCCTCCTCTTCTGCAACAAGAGTAGCATCCCACCCACCTGCTTCTGGGTCATCAAGGTTATCTTGGGAACTGAAGTCATCAGCTAGAAAGAAAAGTGAATGCAGAAGGTGAGGAGACACAAAGTGATTATACTTTTAAAAAACATCCCGCAAGTCATGAATTCACATTTTCATCACTAACTCCCAGCTTTGCTGCCTACACTCTACCTACAAAAGAAAACCTCCTCACATTGTTCCACTTCAAAAAGAATCCCATTTCTATACAGAAAATGTGCACAAAGATTTGGGGACACAGATTCAAGCGTGCCTTATAAAGTCTGTGCGCGAATCTTCCCCAGTTGTCAACATCCCCTCCTTGCCTACAGGTACATTTTCAGCACTACTGCTCAATCGTACTAAGTACATTGCGCATTTGACATTAGTTAGGTGTTGTGGATTCTTTTTAAATAAAGATAAGCTGCTGGTTGAACAAGTAAAAATACAGTACTTTTACTTTTACAATTAAACAAAGCCTTAATCTGGTTCTTGAGAGGAAGCTTAACCTGTTCTGCCTCGAATCCCTCACCATGAATGAGTTACTAACTAGCTCCTCTCTGAAGCCATTTGATATATCAATGCGCTTTTTGAGGTGAACAACCAATAAATGTAAACAGCATTGCAGCAAAGACCTCCTCACAACAGGCACCTCCCCACTCTCACCTGATGCTTCTAATCCAAGTGTTAACCCTCTTTTAAACATCTTACAAGGATTTGTTCAACTGATTAGGCACTGTTGGCTCCCTGGACTACTTTAGGGTTGCCGCTTTCTTGGCTACAATTTCCCATTTTTGGTAGAAGTATCTGACAAATACATTGTTCAAATTGGATCTTGTATTTGGATGTATTGAAACATACATTGTTTAAAGAAACACATATGATCACACTTTGTAAAACTAACTTGAGCTTATCATGCCATGTTTTTTTGATATGCAGGCGTTATTACCAGTGACTTCACATTTTCTTCTAAGTCACCAGTAAAGAAATTACAGGATATAGCATTAGTGCTATATCCTTGTGAGACCCCAGAAAGAACTTTCCCAACAATAATTTTTTCTTTACACTGGCTTTTGTTGTTCACTCCTTTAGGTGTACTCATTTTACTATTTCTATTTTACTTATTAAATATCTGCAAAACATTGGGATTACTAAAACCTATGGTTCCTTCCATATATAATGCTGTGTATTTTGAAACACTAAACAATATGTTTCAGTGAAAAATGTGCACTCTCAAATTAGTCTACCTGCCATTCCAGGCATTTCTTCATTTTATTAGCTTGCTTAAATTCTATAATGTCATTGGTTGTACAAAGTCTGCTTCTGTCATTTTAAGAACCACTTACCGTTCAAGTCAAGGAAAATAACAGGAATGTGAGTTTCCATACCAGGCACAGGAGTCCTAAAATGTAAGACAGGGACAATGGCAGCATTTAAACTAACGCAGGTTTACCCAGCACACACAGCTTATGAGACAAGCCCATAGCATATTACATTCAGTACAACTGCAATTCTAAGCCAGACCATTGATAACCTTGGCAAACAGCTTTATTTTAATTTACTGTTGCAGATTCCAAGAGACTCAACTAAATTGGTATTTCTTTTATACCAGCTCTCTTCAAATTACTATATTCTTTGACCTCTGCTTTCAGAAATGTTTTCTCCCTCTAAAATGCTAATAGCAAAATTAAGTTTAGTTACTCTGACACACACATTTATTAAATGCAACCCCCCCTGCGTTAGTGATGGCAGTGAAGACAGCAGAGTGAGAGTCAGAAAATTCAGTGTCAAAGTTTTAAAACTAGCATTAATGCTGCCACACTACACAGTTATTACTCTTTCTTGCAAAACATACATATTAAAGAGTCACAGCTGCCATTTAAGGCATCTTTGATATCATGGAAGAAGGGGTAACATAGGTGGTGTTTTGTTTGTTTTTAAAATGAAATATTCCATGGCCTAGCCCTAAGCTACACAACATTAATAAAGTACTGAAAATGTAATATAAAGCACGAAAGACTTTAAGACTCCTTGTTGCAATCTTAGCTGTAAAAAAGGGCTGTAGCCATCTCATGACAAACTTAGACTTGATGAACTTTATGGTGAACACGAGCAGGCTGGAGTCTTACGTAACATATAAGGTGCTTGAATCATACTGAGCATTTCCTCTGGTGCAAATGTGTTCAAAACTGATTCTTCCTCAAGTAAGTTCCACCGTTTTCAAACCTAATCAAACACTTTGATGTGAAAGTTGAAGTGTTTCCAACAAGCATTTGCTGTTTTCATGCTTCAGAAGTTCTAGCTTTAACAAACTTCAGCTCAACACTCCATGACACCCAATTTAATCAATAAATATTGTTAGAGGTTTGCTCAGAAAAAAATTTCTGAAAGTTGAAGGCAACTGAAGACAAGAGGTTTGAAGTGAAACAACCTTGCTTCCTTATCTGTAGCTGTTACTCGTCTGCTACAGTACTGCAATCTCAGTCTAGCATAGTTTACAATTTTTAATGTTTAGAAAATTACATGGAACACTTGCTGACTAAACAGACTTTCCACTCAAACCAGGAGCGCAACAAAATGCTCCTGTAGATGCAGTTTTATTATGACGGAGCAGCCTTTTAAGTGAATGAACTAGGTAATTAACATATTAGCTAATTTTTGTAAATGGTAAGTGCAGTGGTAATAAATATTGATTCCGTTTTTTCAGAAGGTCATAATTACACTCTGATCAATAATAGTATCGTTTACTAAATAGCATTTCTGGATTTCAGATACACAGCCTAATAAAATAATTTAAGCAAGAGGCCTAATTTTAACAACTTCGCTCATACAGTGTACAGAGGCCAGGTTAAGGAAAGCAAAAAATGGCAACGATCCAAGCCAGGAACAGGCCGTGCATCATTTTTACATTCATTCTTGCATATGGCAATATATGTTCATACCACTCCGCTGGAGCTCCAGGGATCCCACTGCCAGCAGAAGGAACCATTACAGCATTCCTTTCTTCAGTGAGTGTTAGCCTCATCTCTAAAAGCTGTGCCTCCCGATCTGCATCATCTTCTGTTTTATCTGGAGAAGCAGGATGTCAGTCAGGACAATAGAGAACATTTCTTACTCAGTGCCTTTATCATGTGTCGATGATCTTATACCATCCGTAATAGAATAAAACCCACTCTGCCCAGAAATTCAGCACACAAAGAAGAAACATGCAGTATACAAGAACAACAAACAATTTTATATAGGCTTCTCTAACTTCAGTTTCTCTGAAAGCAAATTACTGGCGAGTTCAGAGATTCAATTCTCCATTAACTTCTTTTCTAAATTTTACAATATATTAAGATAAAAAGTGTGTGTGCATGTCTCTCTCAACCTATCACCATTGTTACCTTTAATAGTATTTTGCTTACCAGGCTTCCCAACGAGTTTTTGCAATTGCTGATCAAGATACTCCTGACGCTTTGTTAAGGCACACAGCCATTTCCGACGGAGCCTCTCCAAATCCCTATCCTGTAAAAAGGAAAGTAGTCATGTTAAATATTGACCCAGGAAAGCCAATGTTTCCTATTTGTGGCTTACACATTTCCTCAACCCTTCTGCTCATCCTGTACCCAAGAAGCAGGTAAGAAAGACACAATAGATCTTGAAGAAATCACTTAGCTCTTCTCTATTTTCTTTTGCACAGGACAACTTAAACAGAAACACAGAATAGCAGAGGTTGGAAGGGGCCTCTGGAGACTGTCTAGTCCAATCCTGCTCTGTGCCCAAAGCAGAGTCAACCACAGTAGCTTGCCCAGGGCTATGTCCAGTCGGGATTTGAATATCTCCAAGGATAGAAACTCCACAACCTCTCCAGGCAACCTGTTCCAGTGTTTGACCACCACCACGGCAAGGGGGGGGGAAAAAAAGTTTTGTATCTGAAGTGGAGACTCATTGCCTCTTGCCCTTGCACTGCATACCACTGAGAAGAGCTTGGCTCTATCTTCTTTACTCCTTCCCATTTATATACATGGACAAGATCCCGCCTGAGCCTCTTCTCCTCGAGGCTAAACAACCCTAGTTCTCTTAGCCTTTCTTCACAAACCCTTAACTTTTCACACCTTACCTGAAGTATTTTTGCTTGCCAGCCAGAAGGCATCTTTTTCTCTAGCTGTTACTCTGTACTACCCAGCTGAACAAGCTTCACTTTATACATCTTCCCTGCCCCCAAACTAGTCTAAAACTCACTAACCACTACCTTGCGGCAAAGCTGGAAACCCCAGTCCTTATCCATGACTCACCATTTACACTCAGTGTTTAGCAGCCTTATATTAGGAATCCGTTCCTGCCCCACATCATGCCATTGTCCCTAGTTATGGCATTTGCAACTGAGCCTTTTAAAATATTTTTTCTTAAGTGCTCATGTCCTTCAGAAAACCACCTCAGCATCCTTAAGAACATTCAGTTCATTTGTCTCTGGTGTAGAAATGCTCAGAAATGATGAATGATACTCTACATGCAGTATGTTGGGTGCCACAAAGATGAGCTATCAGCTCTGGGATGCCTTCAGGCAAGCCTCTTCTATGGCAACAGCAGTTCTGATTCATTTCACATCAAACTATACCAAATACTTTGTCAAGAAAAATGGGTGGATGCAAGACTATAAACTACAGTTGTATTACTCACCTGTAGAACCCTACAAGTATGCTGGAATCTGACAGAGAGCATTAAACCTAAATCTCTGGTGGCTCGCATTATACAAAGTTGAGATCTATAATGACGATCATGTACTTTTGTTAAAGTTATTCAGAAGAAGATGAAAACTATATCACAGATATTGTACCTCATCAGTTCCCCTTTAAGGCTCACACTACTGTGATATTACATACATTAAAAAAAAAAAAAAAAATTGTGTGCTGATTTCAGTAGTTTTATCACTGCTGTCTTTGGGCTCCAGGAACAGAACCCCCCTTGCTTGCCCAAGGATTGATTACTATGCAGTACGCTCCAGCTCTCACACACATAGCACATTCGTAACATGAAACAGCATGAAGTATTTTGACTGCATCTTCAACACTACCATGCCTATTCTTGTTCTCAATGAGGACAATCACAATCTAGCCCTAGTTTGTCAAGGAAGACTCCTTCCCCCCAAACACCAAAGACAAAAAGCAATTGGATCTTGTTTTGAAAATACACATTAAGGCATCTTGGTTTTTCCCTTCCACCTCTCTAATCCACCATATGGCTTTGTAGCATAACAATCTATGCAATTCTTAAGCTTTTAGTCTCTTCAGAAGACAGGCTCTCTATATATCCAATCAGTATAGCAAAGATAACATGCTGTTCCTCCTCTAACATGTTTTAATCTGAAAATGTCTGAGTTTGTAAAAAGAGAGAATTCAAAATTTTTACCTGATAACTGTCCATTTCGTCCTCTTCTTCCTAGGCCAAAACATGCAAAACCACATCATTAAGTTTTTTTGATAGCAGGAAACACACTGAATGCAAAAGGTGTAACTATTTCAAGCAATATTAGCAGTCTTACAAAAAGTCCGATCTTAGCAATGGTATGATGATAGAATTAAAACACACAGACATCCCAAAGATTTGCTGCTATCAGCTCATCTACACACAAACTAGAACAATCCAACAATAATAATGGAAAAATTTCACAGAAATATAGCTATTAGAATTCTTCATAATTGGAAGCAAGTGGAATACTTAAATTGCCCTAACAAAGGGGGTAGTTACAGTGTTACAATGAAACAACTTGAAACCTGTTGAACCTGACAGCAAAGAAAAATGTGCTGTAAGAGTTAAGTATGAATGTTACAGCAAGCACTGAAAAAAAAATCAAAGTCTGGCATAAAGGATTTGAGGTAAGCTTGCTGTAGCATTTAGAGGAGAAAAATCGTAAACATCTAAGCCAATTGTTAGGGAGTTAGGATAACTGTGTCTGCCACACCAGGAGTCGCAACATAGACCTTCGACATTTTGATTTCCATTATTTTCTGATGGGAGACACCACCTTTCATTCTCGACATTCATCACAAGCAGAGCCACTTGCAATGAGCATAAGCAGAACTGCCACTCCTGCACAGTGAATGGAAAAGCAATGAGGACTCCAGTCCTCACTGAGTTATTACTTACCTATTTAAGAAATAACAAGCCGCTGGAGTCTACTTTTGTATCTTAATAATGAAAGCAAAAACTTAACTAAGCTAAAATTAAAAAGCCATATAGAAGAGGCGTTTTCTTAGTTCAAGGTCTTTAGAAAATCTTTCACATTCCATAGATACTGATTTACTTGACATAGAGGAATGCTAATAAGGGGACTAAAAATCCAGGTGCTCAAGTCCGAAGGGTATTGTAAGCAACACGACTAATAAAACATGGTTTTCAATAGCCCTTTCCCGTGTGGGTTATCAGTGTCAGACACAACTCGCTAGTGTCTCTCTCAAGCAGCACTTCAGTCTTTCTTCTTGAAAGAACTTACTATTTTGTGGATTGCCAGCTCTGTCGGATACAGCTGAAACTGGTCAACAGATCAGAAATTCACTGGGGAAGAAACAGGGTGAGACAGACAGGATGCTCACCTGGGACTTGTCCCCTTATGAAACAGGCTAAAAGGGGCATGTGTATGTTGTGGGGGTGTAATAGCTTTCAAGTAAAATTTGCAAGAACCAATCATTCTGTCTCACGAGAGAAGAGTCTTTTAAGAAACTTGCTCCGTTCAGGAGTAGGAGAGAAACAACAGTTTACTTGCTCTATAGGACATGGGTATCAGGAACTGCTGTGAGGGAGGGACAGCTAGAGAGCCTGCAGGCAGAGTCACTAGCAGAAGCATAATGGGGAGGAAAAGCAACAATCTGCCTAGGATGCTGCTGAAAAGTGAGATTTCTGCAAAGGTGGAAAACATTCCCCGTTTTGTACCCCTGACACACAAGGGGCAGGGGACTGCTAAGCTTAGGAGACAACAAAAAACCCAACTACTTCAGACCTCAAGGGGAAAAACAATACCGATTAAGCAAAAAAAGGGACCAGACATGCACTGAATCATACTCTGTCAACAGGGTAAACATTATGGAAAGCTGGGAGATGTCCCAAAAACTACTTGACATTTAGTTGGCCTTGTCTCAAGTAGGGCAGCTAAGTCCAGAGACTTGCTTGTTCTGTTCTAACCAGATTTTGTCTTGTCAACTCAGAGGAGTGACTAAATTTAAATTTAGCTGCTGGGGGAAAAAGTCAAACTGCACTAGAAACCGACAGGAGCATCACAAGAAGAGAATCCCTAAAAACAGATCAATATACTTGCAGTTTAAGATGAGATGCAGTGCTTCTGAGGTTGTCAAACAACTGGCCAACACACAGTATGAGCCAAAAACTGGCTCATATAATTCTACTATTTGTAAGTCAACACTATTTGAATATATGTTCCACTGATTTATTTTAATTTGAATACTTACTTAAAATTGCTGCCATAGCTAATATTTGAAGTAAAATCTACTGGACAAACTCCCAATGAATTTTACGAACTTTGGCATTTTCTGTCTTCTTTGAATGGTGTGTTAAGGCTGGGCTGCTTTTAAGGATAGGAAAAAAAAAAAACCCAAAACCAGAATAAACACAGAAGGTAGTCTTACAAATATAATTTTTGCCATGGAAAATGATTTTTGATTAAGAGGAAGATATTCCACAACACTTTCTGAAAGACAGAGGTTTAGATTTAAACTATCTTGAATAATCCCTAAAACCACTGTCAAAGCATTTCTGACAATTCTTGATGTTGCTTTATAAGTTTAAGAAGTAAGTTCAAAAAAGATCCCCCCCAAATCAAACTAAAACTTGAAACAAATGGAGTTGCCTCCAACGGCAACAAACTTCGGACATCACTTTATGCTTTTACATGTCTTGGAAATAGCCACAGCTGACAGGAAATATTCAGACTCTTACCTGATAATTTTCAGGTACTTTTTGTGACTTGACGCGTTTTATTTGAACACAGCCAATTCCAACAGATAATATTGATTCCTCCATCAGTGGCAAGGTCCCAGATTCCTGTACAGATCTCACTTCAACCTGAATTCGTCGAGATTGCCCCTGCCCAAAAGAACAATTTGAAATGCTTGGAAAAAAGAACATAAAATGCTGAAAGCATTGACAGAGAGACCTCTACTGGCAGTCATCGCAAACAACTATGTTTTTATTTTGTGAAGAACAAAGTAGTGAGTACTGGAATCTCAATGAACCAGTGTTTAAGAGATACCCCTTCTGTTGCAAGGATTTATGTTTACAGTATTTATGTATTTACAGAAAAAAAGTTCAGCATTCAGCAGCTCCTCAGTTTACTTTTCTGGAGGGTTTCCAAAACACATACTTACAGGATTTTATTTTTAATACTTTTGAAGGCACAAAAAAGGATCTCTTCCCCACCTACAAGAGGGGTGGGGTTTTTTTGTTTTGTTTTTCCAAATGAAAGAAAAAACAAAAGGAAAGAAAATAGCCTAATTTGGTGAGCTACTGGAATTTCAGTGAACATTTCCTGACTCTGGTCTCCTTGACTGAAAATTCTTACCCACTGATGCTATTGATGCAGCAAAGTAACTGTTCTTTAGCAAAACCTGTCAGGGAAGGAGGGGAAAAAAAAGAAAAAAAAAAAAAGAAAAAACATCAAAGGAGTTGGGGAGTTCAGAGGTGCAGCCTGTATCTAACTTTAACTAATTCCTAGTGTTCTCTGGGCAATAGCTTATCACTTAAAAATGTTAACTACTCAGTTAAGCATTAACAATTTAATGCGTGTAGAATTCAAAAAACAAAGGAGTGGTTGATTGAAAGGATCAAATAAGGATCTGTACCTCTTTAAAAAATAACTCAGTTCAGTCAAGACCGATGTCCCTTCTGCGTGGTACTATCACAGAACAGGGAACAGCACATAGCAAAAAGGTTACAGGTAAGCCTTTGATCACCTTTACATCTGAGTTTATGCACACTGGCAGTTTCACAAAACACAGAGGGACTCCACTTTCTTCCACTTTATGTTTGTTTTACACAATATCATATTTTGTGTCTAAGCTTGACAGTTCCTTGGACACCATCCCTTTACGATACAAAACAGAAGCTTCTTAGCTTTCCGCAGGCTTTTTTCACAGCTGAAATCCTGTACATGCCACCTTACCTGTCGTAGCTGGAAGATGCCTCCTGTGCATACATCCTTGGCAGGAGTCACCTCAACTGGGCAGTATTCCCCATTCTCATTCAGCTCTAGAATTTGAACCCAGAGTTCTACTTTTCGGGTTACTTCACTCCACCTGCAAAACATGTCAAATGCTGGGGTTTTTTTGTTTTGTTTTTCCAAATGAAAGAAAAAACAAAGCATTAGCTGAGACTGCAGATTGAAGAAGCAAAGGAACACTTCAACAGATGCACCATCTGTGGCTATATAGGGTTACTAGTTGTGCAGTGCTTATAAATTTTACTGACAACTATTTTAGTCAAACATCAGAAGTAAGCTTTTTCTTTATTCCAATATGAAAACCAATTCCGCTAGATTCTAACATTTAAGCCCTGGTCTCTAACTACTGCCGCGGAAGCCCAGTGTTGTCAGTGCAATCAGATTCATACAGAAGACAGCAGAATAAAATGTGACATTGTCTCACAAGATTTCGAGATTCAGGGCACCTTCCTGAACTTCATCATACTACTGCCTTCTCTCCAATTCTTCTAAGAGCTTACATAAAAAATGGCCACTTTTGTAGTACCTCAAAATCAAAAAGGAAGGAGGTACTTACTACTCAACTACCAAACGTAACTCACTATTTTATACCATCTTTTTTCCATCTCCTCTTTGCCATATTTTCGTGACTTTTCTTTTAAACTTCCCTATATACAGCTTAATGCTCAACATGCTCAACACAAGGTTAGGCTGGAAGTAAAACGAGAAATAACTGCCAATAAATTAAGGTGCAAAGCTGCCTTCTAATTGGAGAGGCAAAACAACTTACATTTAAGAAAATGCTACTAAGCTTACTTTGGGAACAACAAACAGCTGCCAGCAAAAAAGCAACCCCCTTCAGTCTAAATTACCATACTGTTGCATATTTACTCCAATTGAAGTAATTAGCAATATAGCTCTTCCAATGGAAGCATTACAGTGATGACATTTCTTGGCCAAGAACGAACTGGAGTTGGACCTTGAATAAATATATCAGTGTACAGTCAGAACAACCATCTTACTGTTTTAGACTTGATAGCTCTTTCTGGTGCAGACTAGCGTAACAATATAAAGGAAAATAATCAGCTCGCTCTTTTGTAAAACATTACTTATGCACTTGAGTTTGCCTACATAAAAGGGACTTCAAAGTCTTTCAAGTTTTACCATTTTCAATTTGAAACAGAGATGGGCATTTCTCCTCTTTCACTTTTTTAAAGCCTACTGACACATCGCATGGTGTTTTTCCAATAGACAGATTCTATTTACAATAGTCTAATAGATACAGTCTCAAACACATGTTCGGTTGTCTTCAGTTCAAAATTTGACTACTTATCCCAAACCTGTCTCAAAATTGGGCACCTCAGATAGTGATTTTCCAAAATTCTAATCCACGGATCTATTTTCCACATATACCTGTCACGAAGGCTGCGTGTTTTGGCCTGAATTATTCCCAAATCCCACAGGGCTGGATTTTTGCGGTCACCAGTCTGCTTGTGCCCATATACTTCAATTGCCAAAGCACCATCATAAAGATGTTCCATGAAGTCTTCAGAAATATTTACAGAAACTTCCTGTAAGTAAGCGACAAATCTGTTGATGACTGTGACTACGCAATGACTTAGGTTTAGAGATTTAGTGTCTTGACTTGTCATATAAGCATGTAGTAAAGAAACCCTGGTCCCCAAGACACAATATAGAGGAAAGGAAGATCTGTCGTCTCAGTTTGTAAAATCAGGAGGCAAGGCAAAGATACAGGATTTGCTGAAGATTAAAGTCTATGAAGAGCTGAAAAATGACCATATGCTGTTTTAAGTCCTGATCCAATGGTTCAAAAAAAAAAAAAAAGTTCTAATACTCAGAAAATCAAAACTCATCAGAAGGTATTACATCTATTTTACCAATGATAAGTGAAATAAATTGCTCAATGTAATGACAAATGATACAAAGAACAAGATGAGAACTCAGGTGATTGGCTAGCATTCATCTAAGCTGACTTTAGATATCTCTATTAAAGATGCCTCTACTCAGAGTTGCTCGAAAGTCAATAGGAAGAAATAGTCTGTTCTAAGATACATGACTTAACTTCAACATCTACATTAGGGTAACAGGCATCATGTGCCAGGACTGGGACATTTCTCTCCACTACATCAGAGTGCAGAGTCGTCAGCTCAGATATGGACATCAAATATACTCAGATGAATATCACTCTTCCATTCACACTCAGCAGCATTTTTACTGTGGGTGAACTCCCAACATAAGTCTCTCTGCTGAACAGATTGCTCTCCTTTATTAATCCACTTCTTCACCTTCTGCAACTTTTGTACAAGTGAACAGTGTAGTATAATCAAACTTATATGGACTCTGAAGATGTTTCAAGTTCTTATTAAAAATGGAATTAGGGTATCAGCCTCACAAAGTACAATAATGAAAGCAAAGAGGCAACTGTTGTGCAAGCATAAACCTGCTTTTTCTGCCTACATTTGCATTAATAAAATAGAAAAAAATTTACATTGCAGTGATCGAAGACAACCATGCACCGTGGCTCCTTGCTGATGGAAGATAAGGAAGGATCCACCTCAGGTGCAACATTAACTGGCTCCAGTTGATCCCAGAACGTATATTTGCAGAACACAAAGTTGGAGAGGTGCTGTGGCAAACCTGTAGCCTGAAGTATTTTAATCTAGAAAAAGAGATGACAAACAAAGAAAAAGCACTTATTCATTAGGCATAGAATTAAAAATATCTTCTGTTAGAACAATGTCATTCTGTTCCACTGCAAAGGATAACGAAAAAAGAAAGGAGCAAACCAAAAAAATTTACCAAATACGAATTTCTGCATTGACATATGTTGGAAACAATATTTTGGGTGCATCAGCTGAACATCACCACTAGATGTCACCAGGCACATATTTCTTGGGAGTGAAAGCTAAGGGTATGAGTTTTACAAAAACACCAAAACTTAATTTTTCATGGTGAGATGCACCAAAAACTTTATAACTGCAGAGGAATACAATAAAATTTTCATACTTCTACAAAAAATGGCTCCTTTATGCTGCAAAATCCTTGTCTGAAGATACTACTTGTCCTTATTCTTTGATGCTAGAAACAATACAAAAATAACCGCAACAATACAAAAGTAGCCTGTCCCCTCTTTTTCAAAATCAAGGCCAAATAGAAACAAAATGTTTTGAATACACCTTCTAATCTAAACAAAGCCATCATATTAACCATATTATTTAATAAACTTCTATTTGCCAGTTGTCAAATTAAGTTCTGATGAGTTAGACTCCTATGGTAAGGCACCACTCAAGATCCTCAGGAGAATGCTTCCTGCAACAACGCCCCATACTGCTTGCAAGCCCATGGAGCTCTATGGGACAGGATAAAAAATGAAAGAGAGTACAGTTGCCCCCAAATCGTTCATATTGTCCAGAAGCCAGCAAAGTTCGGGTTCCACTCCCTCTAGTGCTTTTTGCCTCCCTCTTTTCTTATCTGTACCTTGGCCTACCTTGCATTTTACTACAACACAGAACTGCTAGTAAATCCTTCCTGCTAACTTTCTTTTTATTATTAACAATAATAAACACAACTGCATATATTTCACAAAATATTGACTATTTCAAGAGAGCAATATGGAGAGAGAATGATTCACAGAAGAATGGGATTTCATCAGATTTTATGACTCCTTTTGAATTAGATATTGTAGCTCCAACCCTAGTGCACAGATCTTCCATGTCTTCCAAGACTACAATAAACTGTCTGGGATAAGACCGTATGCATATACATATAAATATAGTTTAATGAATACCTTGCAGACTTAAAAAAAATCATGGAGACTGAAAGGAACAAAAACCTTCTAGTTCTCTTGTGTTATTTCAGCCACTCAAGAAACAAAATATCGTGAGAAAAGACCACACAGCAGCGCTTCAAGACAAACACTGGGCACCAGGACATTACACAAGGCCATGAAAACAAATACAGCAAAAGTATTAAACTCTGCACATACAACTGAATGATTAGGTACAGCTAAATTATTTCCTCTTTTTTTTTTTTAAATCCTGAAACATCAACACAGTTTCATATAATCAGTCAATGAGTTCAAAGACAGGACTCTGCCCGTGTAGCTGAATACTGGAAGCGAACATGGCGCACAAGGTTACAAAGAGACATCTAACGTCCAGAAGCGAATGTACCAGGGACTTCTTTAAGACTTGGGATGGAAAGAGAGGAGGTTGCTCAGAGGTTGGGATATATCTGGAACTCACCCGGCAGACAAGTTTTCTCTCCTGAGTGTCGTTTTCATTTGAATAGTCTGGACTCTCCTCACCTCCAACCAACCTGTCGTCTATCTCTCCACTCACTCGAACAACTTCAACGTGGAGACGACCTGATACCTGATAAGAAAGGATTAAGAATTACTTGTGTACCAGAAAACAGTGACAGGTTCATCCCTTTTCAGGTAACTACAACTACTGCTGTTTCCAGTATGTAAGCAGACAACATTTTATTCCTTTTTATTGTTTTGCACTGTGCATTTGTTGCACCAGATGAAGAATTCTTCGGAGCAAGAATCAAAGAGCCTTTGCTGTAAAAACATAAAGAAATCAGCCACTGAAGTGACTTTAGGAACAGCATACTGCAATCTCACTCACCTTCACACCAGTCTCTGCAAAGTGCACATGTGATCCAGAGCACAGAGAATGTTGCCCGGTATGCTCTACCTGCCTTTGAAGTCGTTTTTACAGTATATATTTAAGAGCCCATTCTTGACGGTAGCCAGTGAAAGCGAGTGGAGCTATAGCTCATACGTGTTCTACTAAGTATTTATTTTGGGCTGCTTCGCTCAGAAAGGTGCTCACAAAGCTTTCTCCTTTCACAATCACTATGCAGGGATTCAGAGCTGTCTAAACAACTCCAGTAAGGTATTACAGGATTTGCATAATTCCAAATTGTCAGCAAAGAGGTTGTGCACATGAAACTGGAAAATATCTACTATATACTGGTAATAAGATCCACGGGCTGTAATCAAATTTGAGTACGGATAGATTATAGAAGAATGACAAACCTCTCCCTTCTGATTGATGATTGGAACAGCATATTGTAGCTTCACATCATAGAACAGGCACTCAAGAAAAACATTGGCTACTCCGATAAGGCTGTGGTTTTCCTGCTCATCGTAGAATGGATCAGCTCGCCTGAAGTAAGCTCTCATTACCTTCAATCAAGTTCAGAAAAAAGTAAGAAAAACAAACTTTTCATGAAACAGTTTTCCAAGCGTTGCGCAACCAGCGTAATGAAAGAAAACTCAAGCAAGAGGCTAGATTAGACCACAAGAGGAATGGAAGCTTGAATTTTACTTTGGCCTGAGCATAAGGCCTGTTCTCAGCAAGTTCTCTTTAATGTTGTCAGATTCAGAGAAGTCAGCCTGAACATCAACTCGTGTTGTGTTTACCTATTGCTTCTTATTGTATGCTCAGTTTGGTCACCAACTATGCATGCAAACAAGCATCAAAGTGACAAGATAAGGGTTAATGAAATGCTGAAGATCCGCTTCAGTACTAGGAAAAGCAAAGGCTCAGGAAGACTTATCTTTTTGCACACCTCCCCTCCCCCGCCAAAGATTTTCTCACATCTACTTAAACAAAAAAATTTAACAGGGATGTAATTCTATCAGCACAATACTGGAGTAATTTTTACGTACTGGGTTGTCTTCCTCACAGTCTTTCCACTCCTGGTAAAGATCCCTCATATCTACCAGTCGATTCTCCAGCTTTTCCAGTGACCAAATCTGTTTGCCTTTCCCTTTCCTTCTCACCTGAATAGCAGGCTCACTGAGAATTGCACCTCTCTGCGAAACAATTAAAGAGATATCAATAAGGAATTCGTGTCACAACAATGAAAAAATAGTTTAAAAACAAAAAAACCCTGAGAACATCTTTGGGAAAAGTTTGGATTTCATTCTTTTTTTGTTCTAGCTTGAGCAACCAAATTCAAGCGCGACAGACTCTGAGTTCGGCTGTCACAATACATTCATGTTCAGTTTAACTGCGAAGTCTAATCACAGCTACGGGCACTAGTTTCCACGGACTTTCACCTTACATAAGTGTTACAAATAGGAACATTTAAGCATTTCACAAATATCCTCAAGTTACAGCAGGCCTGGACTTCCAGCTAAGGTTACTACTGTCTGCAACTTTCAACTAGTGCAGACACTTAACCCTCTTTACCATCCTGTTTCTAGATGTGCCAGAAGACTGCAAGAAAAACAAGCAACCAAGAGAAACTTCTAAAGGAATTGATAAAAATTCTAATCCTGGAATAAAATACATCTACTGTACCAATGACAGCCTGACTATCACCAAAATATTGAGCTGACCTCAAGAACAGAGAAAATAAGCCAGCTTAGGTAGCCAGCCTGAGACATGGAAGTCTGGGTTCAGTTCCCTCCTTCCAAAATTTCTAAGATGCCTGGAACAAATCATCCAAATCCTCTCTGCTCCAATCCCTCCCTGTACAATGGGGATGACAGTGTTTTCTCAACTCACTAGGATGATGTAAAGTCAAATATCCACAAGTGATGGTGGTAAATACTTGAAATAGAGGTTACCTAACCTGCACAGATTTTATCACGCTGCAACAGAAGTGTGAACTTCAACACCAGTGGAAAGTTACATTTATCAGTAAGCTAGCACATTATAAGACTTTCATAGTAACAAAATAAGGATGTAGCATGCACTAACAGAGCCATGTTTAATGCACATGAATAGACTGGCAAACTATCTAGACCATTAAAGTCAGAATACGACAAATATGAACGCTGAGGGGCAAACTTACAATGATTTAGTTCCATTAGGGCTACCTTACCTTACTGTTAGCGTTAAGGCTTGAAGCTGGGATCTGGAGGGTAACTTTGTACTCTGTCCTCTTGTCCAATTCCTCTCCAATAAAATTGGCTTCTCTCACATACAAATTGGCTTTAACAATCTGCTCTCGCAGCTTTCTCAGGCTGTGGGTCAACATTTCTTCTCTAAAAGAATGGGATTTGTAGGTGGAGACAGGAAAAATCATGGCATTCAAGTATTGAAACTGAGTGCAAAACATGATCACTTCGCAGGAAGGAGTCTTAACATTCAGCTTTTTAACACAAAAATCAGGAGAATTAAATTGCATTTCTTCTGCGGGGGGAGGAAGGGGGAAGATTATCTGTATTAATTCAGCAGTATGAACATTAGCATACTGCTGGCTATGGAGACTTCTCCATGCATCTGCTAAACAGTCAGCTCTTGTGTGGCTTATTCCAGAGTTTCCCCACCACAGATGTGGATGGTCCATTTTACAGAGAAAGATTTATTCAGACACCATGACCCACTTGCTCACTGGCCTTCCTGGCAAGTGTGAGAGAGCGCAAACTGTGCAGCACAGGAATCTGCTACCACAAAATATTCCAGACACACAGCGAACACCTTGTTAGACTGTCTCAAATATTTTCTATTTCAAAAGTTGCTTCTCTAGCCATATAAATTAGATCTGTATTTTCTCGTTACAATGCCTTTACCATACTCATTGGTTTAGGGTACATTGCATCTTCCTCCTGCAGCTGCTCTTTTTGACAGTAATACTGGAAACGATCATTTAGAGGCTGTAAATAACCTCAGTGCAATTGCCTAGGAGGAGGCAAAGAGGACAGTGGCCCCTCTGTGGTTATTAAACAGTTTTTGCAAAGCTCTGGATCAAAATTCTTTGTATCATCCTCTTACTCCCTTTCCTTTCTGCACTCTTCTGGTTGCCAGGACCTGCCCAGGTCAGACAGATGGATGTGAATCAAGAGGAGAAACAACCTTCCAGCAGCTGAGTCATGATCCACAGCAGAACAAACTCATGTAGGAGTCCCAAAATTTCTTCCAATCACCTCATCTTTAGTCAAATTTGTTGCCAATCAGGCTAGAATTTCTCCTTAACAACAAAGCAGGCACTCATTCTTTCTCATCTTTTCTAGCATTATAGGTCTGATTGTTCTTAGACTAACATCTTTGTTCTGTCCTCCCCAACCACCCCGCAGGAGTCCTCTCAGAAATTTCGCAGAAGCATGCAAGGCAATTAAAATCTTGCAAAATTCACTGGCACTGAAGAACTTTAAATGAACATTCCTGATGGTCAGATTTGATTACCCACCTCTCCTCCGCCCACTGCCGTAAGCGCTGCTGGGCACTGGGAGAATGAAAGGAGAACCTGTCCATGCTCCGGAAATGCTGCTTCTCTGGTGACAATCGCCTTCGCAATTGCTCCAGTTCATGTTCATACATCAGTCTCTGTCGTTCAAGCGCAGATCTCTTCTCCTCTTCGTGTTGCTGCTCCAGGCTTTGCAAGATTGACTGCATTGGATCTAAGCAGACATTGAAAACGAAGCTAGTACTTCTGGGGTCAAATACCTGGTAATCACAAAACTAAATTGGAAACAATCATGTAATGAATATGGGGCAGACACAGCAGACTCGGAAATACAAGATCTTTCCCACGTTCTGCTACAGATATGCTGATGACCTTGGGCAAGGCACAAATTACTATGATTTGGTACTTCCCTTCCCCATTCTGTATCTGCAGTTATCCATGTTAGGGACTGCAGTAGCCACTGAAATCCATGGTGAAGAACATCCTAGAGAGTAAACATAGTTAGCATATAAAAGGAGGAAGAGATTATATTTTTGCTGTAATGCATATTAAAAAAATGCTGCTGAATTGTGGAGTAAAATAAACATCTACAGAACAGATTGGATGGACGATTTAAGAGAATTTAGAAAAGGGAAAGACCAAGCTGAAAAAACTTCCTCCTGTTTCCCAAAATAATACTGTTCTGGGACAGCTACGTAAGACCACAAAAACTAAGGAACACGGTTTCAGAGATAGAAATCACTACAGTTAATGCCTGAGTGAGACATAACACAAGAAAAATAAACAACAAAGTGAAAACACTTTGATTTGAGGCTGCAGTTCCACCAATATTCCAGCTTTGGCTTTTTTCTCAACAAGAACTGCCAAACAAAACATTCTGTGGTGTTTTTTTCCCCCTCAAGTGCTAAAATGGCTACAATGAGTCATTCACAAGAAGAATTCTCCAGTAGGAAGTTATAAGGGAAAAAGTCTGTGGTTAAGAGTCCTTGAAGATGTAACCTCATATTCTGTACCTATTTTCAAAAATTTCTGTTGCTTCTTACCATTACTACCAAGTGCCTTCATAGTGACTTCCATCTGGGCATATTCATAGCTAAAGTTTATCTCACTAGACACTTCACTGGAATTGTCTCCATCTATGTCCAGCTGCTCAACACTATTACTGCACTTCATAGAGTTGTCTCGCTCTTCATCCTCATGATCTGCCTTCTTTTTCTTCTTTGGCAAATTCAGCCTTTAAATAAGAGGAAAAATTTTAAAAAACTATTAATTGCTCAACTTTGAAACAAAGGGTTGCTTTCAAAGATTATAAAAATTAAGCAGATTATCCAATCGGTAGATTTTTCCCTTTCAAAATTTGTTGATGTCCTGTGAATATAGTTTTCCTCAGGCTAAACAGGGGAGTTCAAGGCAAACTAACTAATCCATTCTACAGTCTGATAATAGAGAGTACCTGATATTGCTAATCATATAGTTTAGATAACCATGAATTTTTTCAGTTGTCCCATATCCAAATAATTTAGAGGCAATAATGAAATTATATCCCACTTCTTATGTGGATTCTTCTTTCAAGAATAAAAGAAAACAATTAAGTTTTAGATTATCATTTAAATCCACTGATCCGTAAGGTATTTCAGACCAGACACAGAAGGTTTCAATACAGTCTTTCACAGAAAACTTCTGCCAGTGATCCTGTCTGATACAGGAAGGTCTCAGGTATGGTTGGAGCTGGAATTCCAGGGAACAGAGAACACAGTGCCCTTGTAAGACCCAGATCACTGTATAACATAAGTCAAAAATCTAACACCTAAGCTGCAAAATCCAAAAGGCAACCTATCCAAGTCAAAGCTTGGGTGTAGTATTTTCACTGTGGAAGAGTAGAACTTAATACTAATGTGGTACCGAACCACAAATTAAATCTCAAACCACTCAAAAATTAAATCTCTTCAGTGAGATAATAGTACTGATAACTACAGCAAGGTCCTCATCAGCAAGGTTACAGTCCCTTGAGAATACAAGAAGTTAAGTCAACCTATTGCTCTGAAACTAAACTCATGCACAGTTGCTATGACATCTAGCATTCAAGAACAGCCAAACATCAGCATTGCCTTTATAATCCCAATGAAAAAGAAATCACCTCCTCCTGCAGCCTGAATGCTCCACTGTCATCTTTCCTTATGCCTTAAAATAAAACAAAGTTGGCGCAAATTTACAATTTCTTTAGTATCTTTTGTACCTGAAGAAGTGGTTGTTTCCCCACAGTATTCTGTCCCCATGATGTAGCTGGATAGGACACATGACAGCAGAACCATTTACGAATGTCCTGTGAAAAGGCAAAAATCTAAAGCAAATGCATCTATATAAGGCTTAATTTTTTTTCCAGTACTACTTTCTTTATTTTAACTAGCTAAGGCTGGAGAACAGGTTTATGGATTGCAAACAGGCAAAATATCCCCAGAAACTTCATTCACCTACCCTCTGCTGTTTCATAAACTCCTCAAACTCAGCTTCTTTTGATTGCTTAAGCTTATCGAGTTCAGTACTTTTGGATAGGTATTATGACAGCTATGTCTGGGGAGTATAATTAGAGCTTAAAAATGAGGGGCCTGAAAAAAGATGATGTCACTGGAAATAAACATTTTTCACACTACTTTGAAATACAGACACAAAATAGAAACATCTGAATAAGACACTGGAGAACTTTGCTTTATAAATAGCTTAAAGACAATAAACTAATTAGAATAATCAGAAACTACTTTTATTTCAGAGTCAGTTAAGTCTGAAAATAGGATCATAGGATAACTCAAATTTGAAGGGAATCTCAGGATGTTATCTAGTCCAATCTCCTGCTCAAAGCAGGATCAACTACAAATCAGGGTAAATGTGAAATTCTTGAATTTTGTGTGTCTAAAAATAAATTATTGGAGATGCTGACAATGCATGTCATTTTGTGATCAATTTGAATATACCATCTGCTTTTCAAGTACTGCTACTTAATCAAATAAAGCAACAAATGCTTCAGCAGCTCTTTGCATATCAACAGATTTCCTAGAAAATTAATTCAAATTTTGACAGAGTTACATCTACACAGCTGCAAATCAGTGAGTATTTACTTGCTGAAAGCATATGCCATTTACTCATCCTCTTTTTGAAAACTTAGACTACAAACACCATCACTGAGAGAAATCTCTTTAGAATGAAAGATACGAGTTGACAGAGGGGTAGATGACAATTAAAACAAAATGTAAAAGCAGGATACAAGAAGTAGAATTTTCTTACTTCAGACTACATGGAAAAGTTCATTTTTTAATTATCTTTTTGCACCACTAACCATAAAATACTAGATAAAACTACAATTATTATACAACTGGAGCTGTATTTTATTCCTTTACCTAGTATTTTTTTGAGGTGTTAACATAACCTGTCCTTCTGGGGTGATGTCTATGATACAGTGTTCAGGAAGAATTCCCATTCCACACAGCTGGATATCTTGAGAGTTGTCTGAGCCTATTAACGTGTGCTCCTGGGAAAAATTAATTAAGATGTTAGCAATGGATTGCAGAAGTTCACTAGCTCTAACTCATCCGTTCTCCTCCTGAATATACCTTGTCATCTAGTTCCAAAATTTGAAAGCTGTTCAATACTTCCCTCAGAGGGAAAAAGGAAAATGAAACATTGCAAGCAAATCCTCCCTTTGTCTTACAGTAACAAGTAGGGAGCACTCAGGGAAGTTTACAGGCAACAGTTAAATCCGAAGATGAAGAGGTTTCTGTAACTTAATTGTGGAATTCAGTGCCTCGGGATGTTGTAGAAGTCAAAAGTATAAAGGAGTTCAAAGAGGAATTAAGACAGGTTCACAGTGGTTAGACCCATGGCTATTACAGAGGTTCCATCTAGATCATCCAACGGCTTAGGAAATTCCTGAAGTACTTGAGGCACGAGGGATTTGGCAGAGGAAGGATCACTCCATACGTGCCTCAGTTCATCCATTTCTTTTTTAGGCATCTTTGAGCAATTTTTGAGGAAAAGATACAATAGTTTAGATAAGTCAGATCAAGTTGTTCTGTGGTGCTTGTAAGAACTAGTACATACGCAGCTCAGCATGAAAGAGAATGTGGGCAAGATATTTTACTCTGAGAAGCAAGACAGTTTAACCTCAGAATTTTAGGCAAAACAGGTGTAAGTAATTTTATCGAAAGAATTTCAAAGCACAGGGATTTCTACACCGAAATTCTCAATCAACAAAACAAATCTGCGTTATTAAAAAAAAAAAAAAAAACAAAAAAACGAACTGAAACACACAAAACCTACCCCCCCATGCAAAGGGGTTTTCTCTAGAAAAGGAAAGTAGCACAGTACCACCTGAGACTCTTCTGCTGGTACTGATGGGCCAAGGCCTGTTTTCTGAGCAGGCTTTGTGCTCAGTGTACTCCTGTCATGTGTTCACAATGGACACCACAGAAGTCGGCTCTGCTTCAATAGCTGTCAGCGTCGAGGCCGATTTAGCAGCTTGAGTCACACTCTGGACACCTACGTGCAAGGCGCCTGGAAAGGATTCAATTCTTCTCCCAAAACCTCAGCTCAGCTCTTTTGTCCCTTTTAATGTTTTTTAGCAGATACAACACTGACAAAGTTCTTTCCCTTGCTTTCATAGAGATATCACAGAGCAACTATGACTGATATAAAAGAGGATCACGTATTTCCTAAGACTGACTAAACCAAAACCACCTTTCAGCCCAATTGCTAATTCTGTGGCTGTTTTGAGAATTACTATAGACCACTTTAAAGAAAAGAGAATGATTTAACGTGAAGCTCAAACTGCCAACATTCTTACCCTGCTAAATTTTTAGAACTTGTATTCTAAAGTGTGACTTAAAAATGGTTGTATCTCATTTCTCCTCCTGACTCCAGATCACGTCTACAGTTTGTTAAACTGCTCAAACATTTCAGTGCAGAGTCCAAAAGTCACATTACGCGATTTATGTTTAACATCAGTAACACGGACTGCACATCAGCAGAAGTGCTAAGGCAGAACAGAACTTAATTTTCACTCCTGGCAAGTTGCATGAAGAGAAATAAAAATACATTTTATAAAGTGAAGCCAGAAGCAAGCTGATTACTGATACTCCCAGATAAAATACTTTTCTGGGTAAAACCTTGTGAAAGCTGGCATAAAAAAACCCAATAGACGGTTTATAAAAGAGAGCATCTCTAAATTCCTCTTAAAAACAAAACCAAAAAAGCCCCAAACCTTCCTCTGATACAAAGAATTAAATCTGAAATAAAAAGGTTGTACACATATTATTTTTAATGAGGCAGTGAGTATCACAGAATGCTTTAGATACGCAGTTTTTATAACATTTTCTAAGTACACCTCTGCCAATGGCATTAGAAGCCCACTTCTATTAAAAAAAAAACATTTTTTTTTATATATCAATATTTATTTTTACCTTTAAATAGTATACCAGAAGTTCATTGAGAGCTGGATCTGCATTCAAATTAACCAGGAAGCACTTATTATCCCCAACTTTTATTCCAGAAGACTGAAGAGATATGCCAAGACTTTCCAACTGTTTCTGACGCTCCTGCAAGAGAGTAGCCATCAAAAAATTAAGCTGATTGATGTCCAGCCCTTCAGAAATGCATTCCTATCTGCCAAAGCCACAAGACAAAATGATGGGCAGCTACTTCTGAAAAAGGTAACTCTTTCTTCTGCTATAGATTAAGACACAAAAGCCTTAGTTATATCAAGCTTTGATCAGGGTATCTAATTTCTCTTGTCCTTCCACCTCAGGTCTCAGAGGGCTACGTGCTATAGTCTCAGAGAGTTGCATCTTCCTAGTGAAAAATGAAAACAGCTGAGAGCAGCACACTGCAGTACTGTAGGAGCTTCTCCATGACCTCACTGAACAACAAAATGCTACCACAAAGACATCTCTAGAGCCCTTTATTTTCTCTTTTGAGCTAAAAAGCAACAAGTTAAGTTAAATCCCTGCCAAGTCAAGCTCCATGTCTATCTTTTATTCCAGAGCAATCAAAATGACAAAAAACTGGCAACCTGCTATTTAAGTAATGCAAATAATTTTTGCTGAACAAGAATAGTAGCATTTTAGATGGTGTTTTGTTCTTGTCAATAGACTTCACAGAATTCAACAACAAAGCATTACTGTGCAAAAATGTACATCTTTCAAAGGAAAGTGTTTGGGTGAAGACTAGAGCAGTGAAAGAGGAACATTAAACATTTCTGACTTAAGAACAGAAAGGGATTCTTCTACAAAAAAAAAACTGAGATAGAAATGTTGAGAATTGTTCCCAGGATCATACAGAAACTGAAATGAGACTCACTATCCACAACAGCAAACAAAATGTCAAAAATAAACATGGGAGGCCCCTCCCAGTACTAGAGGGAAGCAGAAACAGGGGAGGGTAAAACCAGCAAGTAAAACCTGCAGGGCCTTCCCTGTGATGCTGAGACTTAAAAAAAAGAAAAAAAAAATTTAGCAGACACTATATAGGAATAATGCTGGAATGTTTATTAAGGTTCTGACCTCTACCTACCACTCTGCTTTGTATTTAAAAACTTATTATGTCATACTATTCAGTATAATTCTCTGTTCAGCATTGCAGTTGTACCAGGTCTAACCAAGATTAAAATACCAAAGAACAGCAAGCACAACTCCCTCTTGATTTTCTCTACCCTGTCTCCCCACACACTTACAAAACCAACATAACGCCCTTGTAAGGCAAAGTTGTGCGTTTGAGAGAAAGAGAGAGAGAGAAAAAAACCCCAAAGAACAGAGGAAAAC
>NW_009222398.1:1263-50007 GCF_000690835.1 Fulmarus glacialis | reverse complement strand
GTTCACATAATTCCTTATTATCTACAGAGGTAAAGAACGTGTTGCCCAAAGGAGGACTTGGCCACAGTCTAAATCTCATAGGTTTAACTTAAAGAAAATGAGCCAATTTCTGTTAACTTTTGCTCAACACCTAATTTAATTGACTTAAACATTAAAAGTATGTCAAATACACACTGAAAATGTGAAAAATTGCCTATTCACATAGTCCTTAAGGCTTTGAACCCTTATTGCTGCTCCATTTCTACAGACTGCCTCTTCGATGGCCCTCATTCTTTATGAGGAATCATCCTTTCCTCAAAGATTTACAATTATCTCTCCATCCTACCCACCTACCCCACTACAATTTGACAGACAGATGTTGGTGGATGCTGGCAAAAACCAAAATCACTTGACAAGCCATGATATACGTGCCTTTAACCTTGGGCCTCTGTAAGCCTACTGAAGATGGCAGAAGGTTCTTTCCACTGCCTTCCAAGGGGTCCTGAAACAGCCTTATACTGCACAAACACTAGTCCTTATCCCTCCTCAAAAAAAAAAAAAAAAAAAAAAAAAAAAAAAAAATCACTTTTTCTACAGCTGCAAGGCTCATGAAACTCCCAGCTGCGAAACATTGTAACATACTGAGAGTTTAGAGACAAAGAAGAAGAGAGCTAAAGCAAGCAGCCATATGCAAACATCAATGCAGATTTAGTCTGTAACATTGAGCCCATTACTCCAGTTTTTCAACCTCCTCGCACACTCAGGGTTTCTATGCCTAGAAACTATTGTGTAGGATGAGAGCAGAAATTTTTTATTATTAGTATTTTTCACCCTTATACACAGGGAGGAAAATCCACGCTACAAATCTGCATTGAAAGCCAGGAAGCCCTCGTAGTCACAAGCAGCACTTCTTACAATGGATCTTTAAAACTAAAGTCAACACAGTCTATTCTGATTGTGTCATCTACAAGAGGGCTTTGTATCGGAGGCTCCGTTTTCTCCTTATTTATTACACGCTATTCATCACCTTTCAATAGTCCTCCCCCTCAAAAGCTCCCTACTGCAAATATAAACATCAGCATTTGTATGGTAAGAATTGGAAGTGTCATGCAATAATCGTGGTGACCTGCGCAATTTTTCAACGTAACCATCATCTTCAGTTATGGTCTGAGGCCCTAAATATCAGTGTAAGAGGTATTAAAACACACAGCGATCCTGAACAGTTCTATTTTTTAATATTCTGAATGCCCTTTGCCTTGTGTATTGAGGCACTCTGTATATAACCTTGTATTTAATGCTCTCAACACTCCATCTTTCATCACAGACAACAATTTTACTGTCTGAAGAATATAAAACCCCCGTAATCCTTTCATCCATGGATTATTAATTTTTTAAATAACTTCTCCATTTGCATACAGTGACAATTTATTATTGTCATTGGAATAGTAATCTGGAAGGCACCCAGCTATCACAGGAATTAAGTGAAGCTTTTCAAAAGGGCAGTAAGCTTGACCTACTTACCCATAAATGTGGGGAGAGATTCAGACAATCTCTATGAACTGACAGACAAAGGAAACAAACCTATTTTTCATAAAAAAGGGGTGAGGGCGCACGGGGAAGAAAGCAGCAAACCTGTGCTATCTCCTCGGTTTTTCTTAATTTTTCTTCCCAGGTCACAGTCATTTCCTGAATCAACTTTTCTGATTCCTCCAATCGTTCTTTTAATTCTGGTGATTTCATAGCCTGCAGAAATAAAAGCAAATAAAACAAGAAAGCTTGTTGTGCTTTGTTTTTTTTCACATTGCTGTCACACAGATGAGGAAAAAAGGAAACAAAACATTACTGTTAAGTATGCCTTGGAAAATGAGCAAGTAAAGGGTTTTTTAAAATACATACTGCACATAAATGCAGAATCCATCAAAAAGTTAGTTTAATTAGTTTCAAGTACAGATGCTAAAGTGGAGTTTATATACTTCAAGGCAAACCAATTACATGATACTGGCAGATTTGCACAAAGATATTCAAACACAAATTAATCTAATTTCTATACCAATATGAGTATCCCAAACAACTCGTATCTAAAACAATCTTGTTTCTCAGATACTGCTGATCCGGCTAGCCACCACTGTCTCAGCTTGCTTTCCCTCAAAATGGCAGTTAACATCTCAGTCACTTAAAACTGCCATGCCACCAAAATATTTTTATTGTTCATTTTGATATGGCCTGATGGATGTGATTTTTTCTTTCTACAGCAAATATCAAGGCATCCGAGGTGTTCCGCTTATCCACCTCTACATCTGCATTTTACAAAGCGGATATCAAAAGAAGCCTTATGATGTGCTTCCAGACACCGGAATTCAATTTTCCTGCTAATCCATCATAGCTCTAATTTTGTTTTGTGAAATAGTCAAAGGCCCATGTTCCATCCAAGGACTAACTTGAGAATAAGAAGATACCGCCATCCATCAGACACTCCAAAAACTGAAAGGACATCAACATCTTCTTACTACACATATTTACTTCCTCCAGTCTCAGCAGTGGCATATTCCTCCTGTACTACCTTGAACAGGAAGCCTGTGGACTTCCTTACGTTGTTATTTCATTACTGCTAAGAAGACGAAAATGTTTTTGGCTGGTAGGTATTTATGTAATGCCAATTAAACAATGCAAGCATCGTTCTCCGTCAGATATTCCCTTACCACAAAACCCAAAACTCCTCACAGGAATCCAAATCAAACAGAGCGGCCTCTTTACACTGCAGTTCGTTCAAGAAAAGGAGCAAGTGCCAGGAGTGGAAAATCCTGTTTTAAGAGAGGAGTTTCCTCTGCCTCAAGACACAACAGTCTAGGAACTGTCAGCTGATGTGTCCTGTGTAGTCTTTTTCTGGTTGATTATCTCAAATACCTAAATACAGGATAAAAGGGAACATGAATTCCACCCAGGAAGGAAAGTGAAGCCAATGCAATCTCCAGAACAAAGATTTATTATGACATGATGAGTGCAAAGGCGCTGGACACTATGGAGTAGGACAGGAGGATGAAGCCCAGTTACTCTCAAGGTCTAAGTCTTGTTTGTCTATTTATTTGGACCTGGGGCAAAATTACTCAACATTTTCACATGCTTCAAAAAACGAGCTAGGTAATTCTCCTCACTTCCTACAATGCTTATAAAAACAACAGATCTATGGGCCCAGACTCACACCAGACCAGCAGGTGTGCTTCTCTGCTGAAAGCAGTTAGTTTAAATTCCCAGCTTAGGAAGGACAAGCCCATGGTCTTGGCACAGACAAATTAAAACATGTGATATTAGTTCCGATTAGAAAAGATCAAAATGTGTGGATTTAAAAAGAAAGGGGAAAAGAGGATAATGCCTTACTCTTCTGGGGATGGGGGAAAAGTAAACTGTCAAGTTCTGTTCTGCCTTGGCTGTTTAGGAGAGAAAAGGATACTGACACCAAAGGGGGGGGGAATCAAAACCACAGCTTGGTAACCTCTAGACTTGGATATGAGCTTTGAAAATGTAACCTGATTGTCATAACGGGTCAACGTTTTTGTTCACTTACAAACAAGTCATTTATGCACATTTCTGTAAGAACAATTAGATGGGCTACAAATGTAATAAACTGACAAGACAATGAATGTGTTTTTTGACCCTTACTGTGTAGCCTCTTAATAGCCAACTACACTGTTTTTTCCATGCTCTTTGTCAATGCCACCAAGATGACAACTAGGGTGGGATTGTAATACTTGGCAAAGGAAATATTTATTACTTCATATTTAGGAAACACTACTTCATTACTTTGGAAAGCTGCCATTATTTTGGCATTAATGCTCACAAATGAAACAAATAGGGAGTACTTGCATCTCTCAGAGTACTGTTAAGTCTGTGGTTCATATTTTAGAGGAATTTTTAGATATTTAACTTGAGATACCTTAAAGAAACTGATATACACTTATTGGATGCTTAGCATATTAGGCAGCTCAAACGAGAACAGTCCAAAATTCACTAGTCATTTCTAATATCACAGCCAGCATTGCCTGCATACCTTATGAGGCAAATACTGTAATCATAATTTTTCTGAACTGCAAAATAGATGGATTAGATCACCATTGCTTTTCCACATTTGAGAACAGAACTCAGAATTACGCTAATTCTTGGCCTTCATCTAACATTTAGACCATGCTCCTTTCACAATTTCATTGAGGTAGCTATGCAGATATTCATAATATTGTCTAGCACTTGTAAGAGATTCAATTTAGAACAGTTAAAGCTTGTAAGCAAGCAAGCATTAGTTAACTGAATTCACATCTCGCAGGATGTAGCCACATTGAATTCTTAAAATACACCAGCAAAGCTCTGCCTATAAACTGCACGATCTTAACCCTCCACCCCTATTCCTGCCTCCATGTCCTCTTGCTTTTGATCCGTATCTTGCAAAAAAACCAAGATTGCTCAACAGGGTGTTCAAACAGAACCTGATATCTCACGTTATCACTAGTGTTTCAAGACTGATGTGCAGAAAAATGGAAAGAAGTGATATAAAGGGAGATTTCTCATAGATACCATGTAGTAATTCTTTGCGGCATTCATTTTTGAGAGGCAGGTAAGAAAGTCCTGACAACAGGGTTTACAGGACTTACTGGCTAGTCAAGACTAAAATTTGTACCTCTGCTTTTGTGAGCTGTTCTCGCAGCTTCTCCACTTCCTCACGGAGCTCCCGAATAATGCGAGCATTGGGGTCTTCATTCACCACGGCATGATTAACAATGTTCTTGGCCCGATCTGCATACCTCAGTGTTGAAAGGGTCTCATCGTAGTTGTCTGCTGCCGGGCTTACTGTTGCTACCATGGCAGTCTTGCTGTTACCACCAAGGCTATCCTGGAAAGTAGTAGAGGTTATAAATTAAAAAAGAAGGTTCCTTTGGTTTTAGCCAATCAATGAACTTAGGCAGTGAATAATAATCTAGGGTTGGAAGTAAATGGGGGGCAACTAGTAACAGAAACATTTTTGTCAGAGCTCCTCAGTTCAAAATTAATATTTTAAGCTGTGTAAATCAAGGAAAGTTGTTATTTTCAATTGTCTTTTTTTTTTTTAAAGCACATTTAGGAAATGTCATTCTTGGCTTTCAGAATCAGTTTCAGTTTAAACAGGAATGAAAACAGTCCCTTTTTTGGGCTTTATGGTGCCTAGTAAGAGCTTCAAAGGTTTACTTCCATGTTTTCTGCTTAGGTTTATAAATCAGAAATATAAGCATTTCAGCATTAGACTTCTCAGATACTGTTGAAGGAGCTCAGGAAAGATCATGATGAATTCAGAATATCTTATTTGAAAGACTGGAAGCGAGATGGTTCCAGTAAGTACTTAATTTAAATTACTTAAAGATCTCCTCATAAACAATAGTTGAATTTACCCTTATAAATATTTCAGAACGTGGCCCTTCCTTTCCCCCCACTTACACAGCTCACAAATCTAAATCGAGTTATATAAGAAATTACCCTTTTGGAATTTGGTTGACAGAGAAGAAGGGTGTGAAACCACATGCCTGCAAGGCAGTGTGTCGGGGGAGTCGGGGAAGGAAGGCAGCGTTCAATCTTTTTATTGATCTCAAAATTGTCTTTTACAATTTTGGCCAGTCTAAATGATAAAATACTCTGGTTTGAATTTTGCAGCAATTTTTTTTTTTGGTTGGTTGGGTTTTTTGGGGTTTTGTGTTTGGTTTTGTTTGTTGGTTTGTTTGTTTGTTTTTTACCCAATATCCCTTTCTGAGACAAACCATGCTTTTAACTTTCATCTTCAATAACCCATGAAATCTAGCTCAGGCATTGCAACTAGAACAATCTGACTACATTAGCTGCTTGTCTAACCATTTCAATTACAAAGCACACACATAGCTTTCCCTAGCAATCATTAAAATGCCCCTTTAAGTATTTCCTTAAGACTCTCTTTTTTGCTGCATGATGCCTAAAATAATTTGACAGCAGTCTGGCTGCTTCAGTGGTCAGACAAGCACTGACCACACAGACCAATGTTGCTTCGCTGCTGCACTGGCAGCACTCTGCTGTCTCCGGTTACGCAAAAGGGCTGTTAGCTCTTTGGGTAGAGAATATAATTTCATTTGTATAGTGTTCAGCACAGTGAGGTACACCAGCATGGTTAGCACTTGCAGGAAAGAGTATTTATAGAGAAGTCAATCGAAAATAACAGCCTTCTGACTGATACCAGCGTGGTTTTTTTTCTCATCCGAGGAGCAGCCAATGTTTACTCCCATAAATACATAGCTTGGGAGGATCCACTCTGTAACACACAAATGTTTTTCCAGAGCATCTACTGAAAACTTTAAGACCAACAAGAGCACATGACTCATTCGATGGGATTTCTGGCTCTACAGAAGCCAGGACTTTTCTTCAATCCCTCAACGATTTTCAAAAATTAGGAAAAACGCTCTGTAACTGCAATCCCTGTTATACATATAAAGATTAAGTTTATCAGGGAGCTGGCCAGGTACTTTGGTTTCCAAATCAAACCTTAACAGTTTGCACTTTGGGAACCTCCTTCGCCACACTAATTAGCTCCAAAATGGGATTAATTCACTATTTGAATTGCAACTCTGCTGTACAGGCAGCTGAGAATGCTGTTACAGTGATACACCGTAATTCACAAAACACCCATTATAAATTGGGTAAAGTTCTCTTGTATGGTGGCTATTCAAGCCCAATGGCAGACTGTCCAATAAAGTTTTATACATAAAACCGTGGTGCTGATTTCACTCGTTTCTTTAATGTCAAGCAAGAAAGATAGACAAATAGTAAGCTAGCCTCTCATTAGCGAAGACAGCATCTGCAAATTACCCTGGAAAGGCTGGGATTGCATGTGATAGAGAGAGACACAGAGTGGAAATAAATAAGCTTATTTATTTCTAAGACTAAACTAGCACAGTCTTCTCTAGCACCAAGATTACTGCGAAAAGAACTTACAATGTAAAGATTCGTAATTATATTTTTAAAAGCAGCCATCAGTAAAACATACAGGGCTTCTGAAAAAAATGGGAAAATGAGATGTTTGTATCAATAGAATTAGATAAAACCAAGAGGTTAAAGAGTTGATAAGCTATTCTGCTTCCCACACATAACCTGACACCACTCTTCAAGCCTCCTCTTGCAATAATATTTTTCACCTGGTGCTTTCGTCGAGAAATCCTCAACAAAATTAAAGACAAAGTGTTAGATCTTAAGATCTCCTGAACTCTACTGGTTTCTCAGATACGTGAGAGACTCTATATGACACATTACTAGCGTTAGAACACATTTACTCCACTTTGGCATCAGAATTAAAAGTTGAAAGCTAGAAAGATAGCCCACCATCTCATGGCTTCTACAAACAGGCCTCTTTAAACGAATAAATCCCTCCTTTGATCTTCAATTAAAAAAATGTTTAAATTTTCCCCTTTCAAAATAAAGCTTCTCTTCAGTGAGCTTGTTTGTAAAAAATCCAAAAGCCCCAAACCTTTTGTTTGCAGTTAACATAGCTGGATGTTAAAGACACAAAGAAGGTTTGCTTGAAAGAAGGCGGAACAAAAGTGTGCTTCTATTTATGAGCTAAAGCATGTGCTGTGTATGGCCATCGTCCTCGTAGCTACAATGCATCAGACAGGTGCTAAACAGGAATCTCAGTCTGCTTGCTGGATTTGTTTAGAAATGGAACAGCATAACTAATTCTAACAACAACGCTAGAAGTTCGTCAGGAAAGTTTCCACTCTGCTTGCTCAAACTGTTACAGCCCCATCAGGAACCCAAGCACACATGCCACTAAAGCAAACTAAAGCAAGCTGCATGCTGGTTTTGTTCCCATCTTTGCAGAGAGCCAAAAAGCACTTGCTTAATTAGAGTAAAAACTCATTGTAAATACACAGAGGCAAAAATACATTTAAACACTAAAAAAGTCTTAGCCAAGGAACACTGTGAAATGAGGATTTATTTTATTGTAGAAAAGCATAGACACTGTTTCTGTTACGCCATTCTGATTTTTATGTGGCCCTCATGACTGTACTATTTGATGTCCAGTACCTGTGATGTTTATACTGGGGAAAGAAGATAAATCATTTCACAGTAGTCATGCTAAAAGTTTCATTAAAAGACAACACTGAGAAAAATGAAGGCTTGTGGTGTCAAGGGGTTACATGAGTAGATTTTATTTTACTTAAGCACTGAAGTCAACTTTGTTTTCAAATCTCCTTAAGGAAAACATCTTTTTTAATCTCCACACCTTTGTATAACCTGCAAGTAACTTTTTCTTTCCACACGTGCAGTTAAATGATAGAGACGTCGAAGTCAAACTACATCTAAAAACATTGCTAAGAATGGGTGGGGAAGCAAAGCAGAGTATTTGAGACAACAAAATCTAGCCAGAGCACCTACAAACGTAAGGGGACAAAAAAAAGGCTGGTGGTGCCAAAAATCAGTTTCTTCCCAGATTATATCTTTCTACTAACAAATATCTTAGTTGCTCCTTGATAACAATAAACAGAGCCCAAGGAAAAAAGGAAACTTGGTAAGTTAGTATTTCTATGAGACATGGTTATGAAACATCCTGGCAATCAATGATAAAAGAGAAAAATTTTAACAAAATGACAGGTTACAAAAATGAAACTGAAGTCATCTACATATGACACCTAATTCAATAATCCTTCAAAATCCAAGTCAACCAAGACCACTCAAGCTGTACCAGGCAAGATAAGAAAAAGACAAACAAGCCACCTTTACTAGCAGGCAAGCTTTTTACAGATAGAAGTGGCTACAATTGTGCTTGCCACTCATTCAGAGAACGGGAGAAATCTAGATGACGACTATAGCTAAAATCAAACTTGCACTCCCAAGATTTTTCGTCATCAGGCTACCATGCTTTACAGCCACTGTATCTAGGAAGTGGGAAGAACAAAAAAAACAAAAGCTTGCCTTTTAATTCAACATATGTAAAACGCATATTTAACAATTTGTTTTTTCATTTAGCCCTTACAGATCTTCATCCAAGTGCCATCACGATACACTCTTTTTTTCCCCCAAAATAATACCAAATAGAGTCCTATGCAGTACAGAAAATGATTTAACTGCTTATTTCACATGAATACGGGGTATAAAGTCTTCTGACCTGTTCCTCAGACTGTAACTGGGATAATGCCCTGCAATTATACTCTGCTGACAAAAGTAGATTATATTAACAAATATATTAGACAATTAGGAAAAGGTAATAGTCTTAATCAAAATCTTCAAAGCTAACCATGCCAGTATGTAAAATTCAGTTGCAGGTGGCAATAGCCCAAATTAAATTAGCCCCAAGGTTGTGTGTGAAGCTGTATGTAAACTGACCCATAAAAGAAAATGTCCTTTTTTTTCTTTTTTTTTAAAGTTCCGTATTCTTCAGGCTGTTACAGGTCAGCAGAAGACAGGGAACATATTTAGTCTGTAGAGATACTAAAGGCTTACATCCAGCTAATTTTCCAAAGACAATTATGGTTAACATCAAAACCAGAAAACGAGGCAAAAGAATAGTGTTTTATTTCATTGAATGGGACTCTTCTCCCCTTTTCCTCCCTTCTATTTCTCTTTAAAAAACCAAGATCAGAGTACTTACTTTAAGTAACCAAGTGAGCACAGAATCACGATAAGGAACAAATTTGTTCTTGTTCTTGCCAGCAGCCTGATCTGCCAGGGCAGAAATAACCAGCCCAAGTGTTGTGAGGGATCTGCACAGAGAACGCAAGCAGTCATTAACAAGTGTAAATATTCATAAGTCAAATGCATATTTAAACAGTCACTTTCTCTCCAAAAATGAGCTCCGAGGAAAAAGTTCCTAGTACAGTCTTGATCATTCTTCTCCCACAGAAACTCTACTCCTTGTTTTCAGTATATGTTTTCAGCCTTAATAATCATGTCTTCACAATGCAATTATGTGGTAGTTGCAGGAAGACAAGTACAGAGTGAAAAACACCAAACGTTTTAAGTAGGCGGAGATCTCATTCAAAGATCTAAGAGTATCGTATGCCAGAAAGAGAAGTAGAGAGAAGGGAAGAAGAAAACCGGCTACAACATCTAATATTGACTTTACCTTATTTTACAAGTATGCTGTATTTAGCAGCCATGATTGTACTGATGAAAAAAGGAAAATAAATAATCACAGAGTCTTACTTGTTAATGTTGCTTCCTTCTTTCAGCCTGTCTCCTGCAGCACCAGTCTTGGTTGCCCGTTCACTACCTGCTAAGTCCACCAGACTCAGCTTGCCCACCTTCTCACCTGACGTCTGCAGAAGGAACCAGAGAACAGCTACTGTTAGTTCACTCAAATTAAGTTACATAGTTTGATGTATTTCCAAACAAGAATCAAGCTTCATTTCTTGGTGTAAACTCTCTGCAGCTGTTCCAACACCTTTGAAAGTCATCGGACATGAACAGTATTCTGCATTATCTTACTAGCTGCTGCTTCAGAAACAATAGGAGGATTTGAAGTGAAGTCAGATACATTAGTATCTTCAAGACATCTCAGAAATCTCCAGAGGAGAAGAACGCAGGGCATATTAGTAAAATGTTAAACCAAGAAAAATGCAGAGGTAGTACAGGCCAAAGCAAAGACATACGGTCTACAATCCCATCTTGAAAACAGTCTCCTAAAAATCACAGATTTTATACCAAGTTTCTTCTCTGTTTTTCAGAGAGTAGGAATGAACATGACAAGAAGCATGTTATAATTTACGAAAATTATTACAATTGCTAAGTCTCCTATATCCTTAGGAGCCTCCTAGAAAGCAATCCAAGCTATGCGAGTATTTAAACCTGTAACACAGATTTTGTTACAAATCCTTTTATCTCATTTGACCCAAAATGACATTCTGAAACACTCAATGAATTTCATATGTAATTTGAAGTTGAAGAGCTAACTGTCTCTGAGAACAGTTTGCTCACATCCTGCTCTTCTGCAGCATCTACGACTTTAGCATCTCAGTATCACAGTTGCAAAGTGCTACACTCCCTTAAATGAACAGGATAATTAGAATCAATACGCTTTCAAAAACGTTACTCTAAGCCTCTCAAAATATAATGTGATTATCAGGCCATACTGAAACATGTCATTTCCAGGACTGAAAGGACCAGCAGATGGGAAAACAGAGAAATCTGTTCCAGAAATTCACACAGTGATCACTGGAAGATGCAGAAAAGACAGTCAAGCAGAACTACCACCCTGCATCCCGGATGACCATGACCACACGAAAAATATGTATGCTAAGTACGCAGTACAGCCACAGCAAAAATGGAATGACAAACTATGGCAAATCAAATAAAGAACAAGCAAAATGGTTTGGATAAGAACATTGATGGAGACTGAGAAACGAGGAGAAAAAAAATCTGAATGCTCATTATGCTTTACGTTGCATTCAATATTTACGCATACACATGCCTTAGATTTGCTCCGTGGACACTCAAAATTTCTCCAAGGCTTTGAAGACATTAAAGAATTGCCCAAGCACAGAATCTATAAACAAAGTTTAAGGAGCTTTGGTATAGGAAATCTATTTCAATTTTAGTTTATCACCATTTTCTGTGAGGGATTAAATAATATTAACATAAATGTATTTCACAATCCCCTCCAAGGAATATTTATGTATAAGGAAATGTAAAGAAAAATTCTTCCACATTTCAATGTCTTTTAGGTATGTAGTATATATACATAAAAATATTAAATTAATGTCATACAATGCAAGATTTTTGAAATGAGTAAGTGCTTCTGTTTATGAAGTTGATCATTTACACACATTTGCATGAAATAATCCCTTGAAGGAGATTACCAGATGTATACTCAGGTATTCTTCTATTTTTCATCGACACGTTGTATCTTTGGTTTCTGCTCCAAGTCTGTACTACACACCGTTGCTTAAAAAGAAGCGTTTCTTTAGTTTAGATTCTAGATTAGGAGATCCCTCCTGCACCCTCCAGCAGGTCTGCTGCAACTTGGGGCCTGCATTTTTGCTTTCCATTTCAAAAAACACATTTCCACGTACAAACCTATTAAAATTGATTTCCCTATATTGGGGCATAAGCACATGAGCATTACGAGGACTTAGCTAGACAAAGCTAAACACTGATCCAGTGCTAGCAGCGCACAAGGGCAGCAAATGACTTCCTGATGTCCCTTCCAACCAACATTTCTGAGTCTGTAAAATACATTAAAGCAAGAGACACACATCCAAGCTTAACATTTGGACCTTGTAACTTGTTTTACTTACCCCTGATTGTACATCATACAGTGTGTGGGTGAGGATAATCTTGAAGACTGCATGGGACCGACTGCTCTCCTCATTCATGTTGGTTGCAGCCACTGTTCGAGATTTGTTGCCCTCAGACATCAAGGACTCAATGTCCTAGATACAATTTTCACAGCCATAAGTATATCTGCATTAACATTCTTTTCAATTATCTACCGAAACAATCTCATTTTGGTAAAATACAGTAAGTATTTTCCCACTAAGTTTCCCACTATCTGTTCATAAAGTGTGAGAAAAAAATATTGTGATCGCCCCTTTAAAGACTAGAAATTACACAATGTTGGGACATGCACACTCATCCATTACCTCTACCTAGATATTAAATTATCAACAAAAATAACGCACCTGGCATGCCAATACTCAAAAGCAAAGAAAAAAGTGAGGAAACAGCAATACATGTTTGAACACCATAACATTTTAGCCTCAGTTGTCAAACACACATTCCTAAAATCTGCAATACTCACATAAGGCTCAAAGTTTTATAAAACAGAACCACACTGAACAGGTCATTATATTCCTCCTACATATAAGAGCTTATAAAGTCCTCTGATATGTTAAGTTGTGATACGTGAGAAATACACAGCTTCCCTGCTTAAGTGTTTTACAGCAATCCTGTTAAATAGTTAAAACTTTAGAGTCTTGGGCTTAACTTTTAATTAAGCATCTCTAGCTGGATGATGCTAAAAAAACCCAAAAAACAATCAAACAAAAGAACACCACAGACCACTTTGACTCTGTATGCGGTATTACACAAAGCTGCTGGGCAACATGTAAAGGAAAAGCATGCATTCTTGTCTTAACAGAAACCACCAAAGAGAGGTAGATGAATACCTAGAGAGACAGGAAGGGCTGCACCATTTTCATGTTTTGCTTAAGATGACAGAATTCCATCCCATATTTACTCATTTCTTCCACGGTACATTAATGCTTCTTAAAAATTAGGGCATTTTGTGAATGCATATATAAACATTTACTATCCAGCAAGCAAGTTTCACGCAATGTTCTCAAGTATTTGCCTTGTAAACAACCATTAGTTTTATAATTCCGGTGTGCCTGTGTGCTACTGGTAAGTGAAATTACTAGGCAATAGCATGGCAGCCAAAAAGTGACAAAATGTGGTAGTGAAAGCCCGTCTCTGCTAAATCCTGGTTCTGTAATTAATCACAGAGCGCTTTCTCATGGATACAGCGTACACTCGTCTTATGTTTGGGAGGAAAGCTGTTTCATTAAATAGTTGAATTACTTCCAGGATTATTGAATAGTACAGGATAAAGATGAGTTTCTGCTCTTAATTCTGTTCTACCCAGTGATCACAACACAACAATCCTACAGCTTTTCTTGCTCCAAAATCTATGTTACTGCCAGGGCAATTAGAAGTAGCTTAATAATTTTGTCCTGCTTAAGGGACAGTACCCTAGTGTTTAGATGTCAACACAAGCCTTTCATAAAATTGATCCTTACCTTGTAGCTAGCAACAGCTAGTTTGGATAGGCCATCTACGTAAGGACCATAAACACTGTGTTCTCTAACTTTTAATGACTGACGGCTTCTGGTTGGAAAAAAAAAGTTATTTATAAGCACATGACTGACTTAAGACAACATTTATAGAAAGTCAATTTCTCACTGACAGATCTCAAACATGATGGTCTTACAAATACCATAATAAAGCACATAACAAGGACTATAATGCAAACCAAAAAGCCTTATGTCTACACATAAAATGCTGACATAGACATTTTTGTCACTTCATAAAAGAAGCATTAGGGTGAGTTTACTCCAAGCTTTTAGTCTTCCTACTTTATTTTGATTTAAAATGAAAGGACACTGAGATCAGGAAGAAGTGAAAGCCATCCTATGCAAATGCCTTAGATAGGATCCATTAAGGCAAGCTGGTTATGGAAAGGAAGAGTGTATGACAACACATTACGGTGCCGTTGACACACAAATTACTTACCCTTTTGGGTCAAGAAGATCTCTGACTTTCTCATTGTATATCTCCATGTAGGATACTTCCACTTTGAAACTCTGCTCTTCATTTTCCTCCTTCTGTGCTCTTTCAAAGAGTCCACTACAAAGTCTAGGGATTAATCCAGGCTGGTCAGCAGTACCCATCATTGTGTACGATTTTCCAGATCCTGTGTGATTGAATCTATGATTAGTGTACATGCAACAGTTTCTTGCTGTGTGGAACACGGAAAGGAAATAAGAGAGAAGAGGTAAAAAAAAAAAAAAAAAATTTTTTTTGCATTTCAGTGAAAGATACTTGTGCAGTTTTCTATTTTAAAGCAACCAAAACACCATTTAGCTAAAGACTATTTAATTAAAAGGAAAAGCAAAACAAGGAGTTTAGTTCAAACTGACAGAGAAGACTTTTTCAGGTAGGTACAGTCTTACTGTAGATGACAACCCACTAACACCCACATATGTGCCACAATGGGAAAAATCAGGTGCACAAGCATACTCATTTTTGCATATTACATTTAAAATGATGATTAAGATTATTCCAACTACAGATGCAGCAAATATGAGCGATGCACTGAACTCAAGGACGATCACGATCATTCCAAAGATTATAATCTAAGGTGTGAGAAATAAGGGTAGCCAGCAGCAACAGACAAAATCCTATTTCTCATCCTGTCCACCTCATATCTGATGTTACAAAAGAGAAAAACATTTCTTATCTACATCACAAGGCATTTCTCCTGAAACAATGTCACAACAGCCGTGAAAAGAGTCTCCAGTCAGAACATAACACCTTTTGCGTCAACAATATTTTTTGCTTACGTCCAGAAGGGACTTACCAGTTTGCCCATAGGCAAAGATGCAAGCATTATAGCCTTCGAAGGCATTCTGAAGAATATTCTCTCCAAGGCACTTGAAAACAACATCTTGACCTAAGAAATAAAACACACAAGCTAACATCATTACAAAGCAACAGGTTCCCTCCGCCCCTTGATTTGGATTCTTCAATAATTACATAAAAGCAAACAGTTAGTCTTCCTGCTGCTGTTGCCCAAATAACATATTTAGCATCCAGTATTTGCTCCCTCTACAAGAGCAAGACCATCAGCCAGTAGACGTGCTTCAGATTTATGCTACTGTAAAAATCGGAAGCTGTGATTATCATTCATATACTGTGTGTGCTTAAAACAACATCCTATCAATGTTCATACTCAGAAGTTTTATCAGCAGAAAATCTACTACCAGCTGCAGAATTTCACCGACCGGTGAATGACACCACCTCAAAATACAGTGAACCCATACATTTTAACAACCCCCATTTGATTTTAATCTAGAACAATTAGTAGAGCACTAGTTAATTTTACTGTATATGTACAAGGTATTAAATAATACCATGAGGAGATTTTTGCAGAGAAGGAATCACAGCTATGTGGGAGATATTATAGTACAAGACATGCATTAGCAAAATATAGGGTTTATCACTTTTTTTGTAATTGAACTAAATCCGTAGGAACAGCTTTTCGGCTCCTCTTCCAAGCAGAGGAAGAAATGCTTAATATATTTGGGTATTATCTATTTAAACAAAACCTCTATTTTCAGAATTTCTTTTACAAGCAGAGGAACTGAAGTCTGAACAAGACATGGCAGAACTTCATGGACTGAAAAGTCCTCTCAAATATGTTACTGTTCCTGAAAGCTTTTTCTTTCTCTCATTGATTGAAGTCTGTATCTTTACATCCAAGTCCACTCAGAATTCTATGCATGCAAAATTCCCCATCAAAATTACTAATAGCTGTGCCTAGCTAAGCACAGCACAATGGTTTTGGACCAAACACTTCCAATGTCCATAATATAAGTGACAAAGGCGCCTCCATTAGTTTGAGAAACAAAAAATTTACCTTCCTATGTAATTTGTATGGCTGAAAAGTGTCAGGTTTTTCTCAATTCCCCACTAAATTACTATTCATTATTTATGTGTTAGAAAAATTAAAACCTATAAGCATATGAATCTTTTATTTTTCTTGTGGTTTGTTTTTTTTTTAAATAAATGTAAACAAGCTAAACTGATTTCCAATTTTAAGAGATACCAAGTATGAAAGATATAGATCACAAGAGTGGCAAGTCCAAACATATTTCATATTTTACCATAACTATTTGCCAAAATGTGTCATAATAATACACACAAAACTTTTAATTAAATACATTACACATTCTCACCAGACCACGTGAATTCACATACCCCTATATTAAATTAGGCTTTGTTTAATACTCCATTACTAAGTTCTAATATGATGCCAAACTCCCATCAGCACTGTGAAACATGAAATTACATAGAGCAATGTTCCTCAAATCCTGAAAAGAAACTGATCTGACACTTTTAAAATGATGGACTTGGAACAGTATTTTAAATAAAGATGTAAATATGAGTAACCCATTATTGTGATGGATTTCTCAATTTCCTACACTGCAAACAGGTAGCAATGCCTATTGCTATTATCATCTTTAGAGAAGAGAAACAGGAATGATTGAAGATTTTCCTTTTTCTTTTGACAACAAGCAGTCATATAGGGGAAGGCACTTCGTGCCATATGGTCTGTGCCCTGTAGCAAATACAGTATTTTAATTAGATCATTCACACTTGGAGACAACAAGCACAAAGCTACAGTAAATATTACCTGCATATTTTTCTTTGACAGATTCATCCATAGACCAAAAGCAGTGATCGTAAGCAAACACCTGTAGGAAAATAACCAGGAGGACACCTTATAAAAACCATTGCCAAATCAAACATGTTATCCAAATTTTGACAGCACTGTATTATGTTGGCTAACATCACGCTCCTCAAGGCCATTCTGAACATAATACACATTTCCACAGAATTACTTATTTTCTATGAGTTTGAAGCCTAAACAAACACATCTTCCTATATGCAAGCCTGTTCCTTGCTTTTATTTGTTCCTTGTTTTTATTTCTTCCTTTCTACTGTGTGAATCCTTATCCACGCTCTCCAAAAGCTCTCCATGTGGCAACCGAGTGGATGTCAAGGAGCTCTCCTTATCTTCCTTTAAACCCATCCTTGCAATTCATTTTTCACAAGACTTTCTATTTTGCAAACTGACAGATGTCCCCTGGCTGTTCCTGCCTACCATCTCCCAGTGTCTCTTGTCTGCATAAATTAAAAACATGCCTTAGGGTAGGAACCTCTTTCTGTACAAGCAGAGTATGTATTTATACTATATACTGCTGACAAACAGAAGCAGTCATCACCAAAGTCTAATACCTGTAAAGAACAATACAGAGCAAATGAGTTTTATCATGAGAAGAGTAGCACTGTAATCTTTTTAAATAGAAAAGTTTCGATTTTGTGGTAAATCCATTTAAAGGTCCACAGGCACCTTCCATCATGAAAGCTCATCTCTAATATGACAGTGAATATTTTGGGATCTCAGGCTGCAAAACCAGACATTTGCAAAAACAACTCTCCTGGACACCTATTTGTAAAAAAAAAAATCAGGGTAGTATCTGACCTACATTCACACAGGCAAAATCTACTCTGTAGGATGTAAGAAAAGGGAAGTACAATATGTTGCTCTTTGGCTGTTTATTTCTCTAAGCTTAACAAAGGCTGCTCTTTCCCCTTCAGGTGTTCTATATAGCTATGTAGCTAACATTTGCATCGCTTCAGATCACGTTGGCAGAGCAAGCACACCATGTCAGCATCTCACATCCACCTTCTGAACCCTCATTCCATTCTTTCTGAAAATTTCATTTTATCTGTTAACACATTTTCATGTTCCATTTTAGTGAAGTCTGTTGTCTATTCACTAAAGGCACTAACCATGAACTAGCATCTGCATAGATAATCAAACTCAACATTTCTTAACTAGTAAAGATTGTAGGAACAAAATATGTTGCATCATAACTATATTAATAATGAGAAAATCCTAAAAAGAAATACTGAGTCTGTAGTGAATTACCTCAGTTATAGCATTTCCTAATAGATCATATAATGGAATCTGAAAAATCATTTAAGGACTCATGAAGCAATAAAGCAAATCTTCTTCAAACATTTATACTAAGTAAGTAAGAAAAATTACGCGAGAGTCAAAAATCCATACTACCAACACACCCAAACTTACTACCTACGTTTATCAAAATGCTTAGTATTGCAGAATCCTTGAAATTTAAATAACTTACCTTCAAAAATACACTGCTTTTTCCCCCCCCCATACTACATTAATGTCCCAGCATCAAAAGATGAAAGTGGTTATTTTACATCCTCTAATTGAGGAAACAACAGCCTGTTTATTTACATTAAGGTTTTTGGGTTCTTTGAATTTATTATACAATTAAGCATATTAGTATAACATCCCACACCTTCAGAGCATTTAATAAAACATCATTGGCTATATGACCACATCAATAAAGCTGAATCCGGATATGCTAGGATAGAGATAGCTATCTGCATACCAAATACAGAGTCACGGGATCACAAGCCATAACAACAAAATGAGTTTGCTTTAACACAAATACCAGCAAATGCTTTTAAAAGCCCACAAATAACAAGTAGTCTTCCATTCACAGTCTGTAATGCTGAGTATGTATGTTCTCATTCGTTCCTGTGACTCATTTTTTGGCACAGGCTGTACAGTGCTCTTCTGCAGCAAGGAGATGCTTCGAGTTTCTTACTTAACAGCTGATCAACTACAAAGCTGTTTTTCAAAATGCTTTTAGCATTTGGATAACCCAAGACTGAATAAGTGATAATAGTCTTCCATTCACAGTCTGTAATGCTGAGTATGTATGTTCTCATTCGTTCCTGTGACTCATTTTTTGGCACAGGCTGTACAGTGCTCTTCTGCAGCAAGGAGATGCTTCGAGTTTCTTACTTAACAGCTGATCAACTACAAAGCTGTTTTTCAAAATGCTTTTAGCATTTGGATAACCCAAGACTGAATAAGTGATAAGACAATTTTTAACAGCTGATCAACTACAAAGCTGTTTTTTGAAATGCTTTTAGCATTTGGATTACCCAAGACTGAATAAGTGATACGACAATTTTTCACACACTGATTTAACATGCAATAAAAGCCCTTACCTTTGGTTGAGTCCTACTGTTCCCCAAAACATCAGGAGCAGAAAGGATTTGGTATAGGGTTGGGGTAAGAAAGACAAAAGAAAAACAAAGACCATTAGTTGTAGTGCTTTTAGCTTAATTACTCTATTATTAATACCTCATAATTGGAACGCTGTATTTAAAAAGTTCATTTCTCTCTTCAGATCTCCCCTTGCTTACAGATCCCAAGTAATTTTATAAACCAATGCTTATCTCTTTTCAAGAGTAAGGTTTGAGATGCTGCTCTGAATAAGTTGATTTTAAATTCAAAGCCACTGATTCTTCTCATGCTGCCACCATCCCTTCCTCTTTCTCTCCCAGTTTTTTTTTTCCTTGACAGAGGACACTTCTCTCTCTCTAGTTGTGTGGGTGTCACTGTCTCTCAAAAACAAAGTACCCAAGCAACGTAAAAACTTCCAAAACCATTTGAACAGGAACTTCAGGAGAGTTATTCAAGAAGGAAATCTCAGAGTCCAACCCTTGGACTTGCCCAACTCAGTTCTCTCATGGTTGCTGGGACAACAGAGCAAACATTTGTTTCCCTAAAAGAATGAACACAAAATAGCAATTCCTTTAATCTGTTATGTGCATAATTTAAAAGTTTGGTCAGTTTTGGGTTTTTTTTTTTGGTGGGGGGGTTTTTTTGTTTGGTTTGGGCTTTTTTGTTTGTTTGTTTTTTAAACAACAAGTACAAAATTACTGGAGTGACCTTTAAAATAACAGCACAGCATCAGTCAATGCCCCGACAGCAGGTTACGCAGTCTGCCCACAAGCAGAAGACTGGAGAAATGCAGCAAACACACAACAACAAAGAACCAATATTCTCCTTGTCCTGGATCTTCCAAATGAGATTAGGAAGCTCTTGACATCAGTAACAAGTAAAGTCTTGTGACAAGCATCACTGATTTCTTTTGAACAGAGCAGGAGAAAGACATGGGAGCCCTATAAGATTACTCTGAGAGTTCTTGCTGCTCGTATGGGTTGAGAAGTGAGTTTAAAAATAGTAATTTCTCAGCATTGCCTCTCAAAAAAAATTATTTATTAAGCAAGTCCACCATCCCTTTTTACTCAGGCTTGGATCTAATATGCATATCTGTTTGACATAACAGGAACGACAATGACTTTGGATAGCAGTCGGCATGACCTGCTACACAGTATGATTATTTAAGTCAAGGTTACCCCATGACAGCCATGTCGCAGGGTCATTCAAGTAAGCAATAACATGACCACTCTTCCCCCTGCCATCTGGCTAAGTTTGAATAAAAGCTCTCCCAAGGTCCTCGGCAGCATGCTTGGTGCAGATTCTCGACTGTCTCTATCGCTCCTGGGTGGGTTGTAGATATGAAGGCACATTGAGGGAATCTCCTTCACCAGGGCTTTGATCCAGACACCGAAGACACCAGAGAGCCCGCCTGGATTACTCTAAGAGAGACGCAAGAGCATTTTGTTGGCTTTCTGTGCTCTGAAATGCTAGTGGAGCATTTTGCTGAAGGACTTCACTGGAAATTAAGTGGCTTTTAGGGGTGCTCCTGCTTACAAGGCAGGCTTATTCTTATTCCTACAGGAAGATCATTCTCACTGTAAAATAAAAAGACTAGCAAGCCTCGATTCTGAGTTCGAGTTTAGCACTCACAGATGTGATTCAGCAAGCAGTTTTGCTCATATTCCCCAGCCCAGTTCCAAGGCAGGATTATATTGCTACAACGCAGTTGATCCTTCCAGCCCTCAATACAGGACGTATTATTGAATATTTGGATTAAAGCAGCAGTAAGGATATAATCTCCGAAGTCCTATCATATATACAATTTTAAGAGGATGGATTATGCTAGGCTATGTACATCATCACGCTTAGTTCAGACTAAAGGTCTTAAATTAAATATCTCATTTTCTAAAGAGCTGCACAAACACACAAAACCATGTCTCGCAGCCGCGCTTAATCCAAACATGAATAAATGGAAGCCCTACATCTACGAAACCCAGCATACAGCATTTAGGATACAGCACAGCTATGTAGAGCTGTAGCTTTTCTGTGTAATTTGGACCAAGAGAATAAATCAGACAAACGTTTCCCTAAGGAAAGCATTAAGGGTGCGTACTGTATTACGTGGCATCGTGCTGTGCACATACGCACCCATTAACGCTGCAGCTGTGCGCTGCGATAGCTGGGCCCAGAAACCCATGAAAAGATTTTCAGCCCAATACGAAATCCTGTGGGAAATGAACAGATACAGGGATACAGCACCCACAGCAGCCTGCTTAGCTACAAGCACACATGGGAAGTGCTGGGTGTTTCGAGAAGGCTCCACACCCAAGTACGGTGCATTGCTACAGTCCATCCCAAAGGTGATGAAAAGGTAAATGCCAAACAATAGCATCATCTACAGAGCAAGGAAGTATCTCCTACAACAAAACATGGATGACAGTAACGTATGCAAATAACATTTCCTATGGTTAAGGCTGGCATTAGCAAAAAAACCCTAGATGATCCTAATATTGACAACTTGTAATCGTAATGAATAGTAAAGAATCACGAGTAGTTCTAAAGCAGAAAAGATCATGTGCAGTTGTGTCACCTGCAAACTGTTCACACTAAAACCCATGTCCAAACCAGTGTCTGCAAGGTAGAGAGTGAGCACACAGCGAAATGATCGTTGCAGGACTCTTAAAGCACCCGTCCAGCGGCTATCCTGCAGTTTTCCCCAAGGATGCTGCCATTTCAGAGGTGCAGGCAGGACTTGCTATCGTTCCTCGGCTGACAGCCAATAATTCACATCAATCTCAAATGCCGCAAAAACGTCCAGGACAGGAAGGGAAAAACTTATCTTCTAGCTACTGAAATATGTTGTTAACATCTTTTCAGCTACATATTTTCACTTGAATCCAGACTGACAGGATTTTCCTTCGCCAACTCCCCTCTTTTATCTTTTTTCAACTCAATGTCAAACAGAAGTAGGGGGAATGTAATGTATCTAGGGTTTCTAAAATTAAAAAAGGAGAAAGAGAATACTCTAAAACAACTGCCTACAATTATTACTACTTTATTTGTTGCAGCCAAGTGAATATATATGCCATTTCAAGAGTGAATGAAGACATGCAGCCCTGAGTAATCATTTCAATTTAAACACAGGATAAAACCAGAGCAACTCCCAGCTGAGACCATCAGTGTATGTCCAACACCACTATTGCTTCTGCTTTTTTAAAAAGAATAGAAATTCCAATAATTAAATGACATATTCAAGCACAATAAACTACTTTGTTCAGCCACAGCTATTAGTGCTGTATTAGTAATATCGTAGATCAGTTTTTACTCCGGCTTTCCAGGTTCAAAAGCAGAGGGAAGGTATAGTGACCTTAAGTATATCTGAGATTTTGCAAATCTTATGGGCAAAACACCACAGCAAATGAGTAGAGGTGAAACATGACTGAGAAGAGGCGAGGATAGCTCAGACCTTATCTATTCTGTTTGGCTGACCCAACAGTTCAGAGATAGCAGCCAGCTGGCAAATCAGCACACGCTCTAAATCAGTCACAGCACATCCTGCTTCTTGCCTAAATCAGAAATGGGCAGATGGGGCAAATGGGAGGAGAAAGGTGGGAGGCAGCAAGTCAGAAAGCAGGGAAAAGAGGTACAGAGGCTATAGGAGATGATCTGACAAGCCAGACAATTTTATTCTTTTTTTTTTTAAAAAAAGAACATTTCCTATGCCAGCAGTGACCGCAACAACATCCAAACTATAAATTTGGCTGATACTGCCAGTGGCACAAGGCTACACTGGATTTATGGAATTGAAACATAACATTTTATCATTTTCAGAAACTTCTGGAAAAGCAAAATGTAATAAGAATTTTCAGGTTAAAAAAAGAAAAGTTACAACAGTAACTATGAATTAGGGAAGTCCCAGCAAATCCCCAGAAATTTTTATTGCTTTCCACTTTCAATCTTCCATAACCATTGCAAAACCAAGCATATCAAATTCCAATGTAATTAGTGCTATTTTATGCCCTTCCGCAGGAACTGCTCAGCATAAACTCCAGAAAGTAGCTAAAAAACACAACTAGAAAAAACATACTGAGGGGAAAAAACAAACTGATGAGGCTTAACAGCAGAAAGGTGTCAGTGTCTCCCAGCGATCACTCTGCAAGACCACATCTTTATGCTCCCAGCTGAGTTAGCTTGCCTTAAATCAATTTGTATTCATACACATTTTATTAAAAGTTGGCACCATGTGTCACAGCAATTTATCCTTCAGATGCAGGAACAACTCCACTTTGTAGCAAGTTTATTCTTTTTAAAGTTTGTACAGATATAGTCCAAACCACTGTGTTTCTGATACTACTTAAATCTAGTATCAGGTAAACTGTTCATACCCCACATTCACACACCCTGCTATAACACTCACATCCACGAGGCCCAATCCATACTTCCAAGCAAATCTGGACAAGAAATGCTATATTGTTACCATGCCTTCACTCTGGTTCAGCGCACTTGGGAACATCAACACAACAGGACAAGCAGCCCCAGAGCTGCGCCTGGTATCGAGTCAAATGAAAGAAACTGTAGCGTAGCATCTAAAGGACAAATGCCTGACGGCCTCCAGAGGTCCCTTCCAACCTCAGCCATTTGGTGATTCTGTGATTTTATTAATAATTTGTTGCAGATAAAAGCAGTACAATAACTAAGCTGGGTTCTGACACAAACGCACAACTGCATCATATTTCAGCTATTCCCTGGAACCAAATAACTAATGCTACACTGGGCAGAATTAGTTGTCCTCACAGATCTTTCCTTCCTTCCTTTCCCTGGTTAAGAATGCCCCAAATAGTACCTGTATGAAAAACCTTGAACTATAATGCTCAGTTTGTTTTGTGGCTTCTGTACAGTGTTTTCCTTTGCTCCTTCTCACTCACTCACCTGCCACAAGCTTCCCCACTCAAACACAGCAGGATACGGATGCTTGGGAACACCTTAGAAATATCAAATATCACATTCACAGAACCTTAGTGCAGAGCTTTACTAAGCAAATGTAGGCTCTGTTTGAAGAGTGATGGGTTAAAAGGTAACTGCTTTCATGGACTGAAAGGTTTTTCAAGAAAACTCATCCTCCAAACAAGACTTTTGAGCTTGACCCCTAGCTGCATCTTGGAGGGTAAATACTGGGCGTAGATGGAGCTGAATACCAAAAGAACCCATTCATCGCTCATGCTGTCTCGGCATTAGATACGCACCTGTAACGAGATGCAGGATTTAACAAACCACTACTTTACGGTCTTTTATTTTGGAATAACAGCTTATGATTTTCAAGTTTACCTTCCACCGTGAAGAAGCAAATATTTCCTCCACTGTACTACAGGAGCTTCCTAGTGTGGAGAAGCTGGTAAGTGGTGTAGGAATTACTGAAGAGCTCTAGCACCAGCAAGTCTCAAAGCAGACAGCTTCAGGCACACCAGATAAGGATGCAGGCACAAAAAAAAAAAATCAGGAAGATCTTGCATTTGTTTGAAGTTTGGGACCCCAGCTATCTTTCTGAAGCAGATCCTTTAATTGGTAGTATTTTTGCTTTTTCTATATGAATTCAGGATTCAGAATAAGGTTTTTTAAAGAGCCAGAAGTTAGTTAGAAAAGACACTGCAATGTTCAAAGTTCTACTGTTTAAATTTCAGCTGCAGAATTTCCTTCCTGGCATAAAAGAAAGCCAGCCAACGGTGAAATAAAATTTAGACAATATATTTAATTATTTTACTAGCATAGACATAATTGAAAGACATCAGTATGACAACTGATAAGAAATAGTAGAATTCATTGAGAAGTTGTTTCCTCTCTTTCCACATATCAGACAAACACAACTTGCAACACATTTTGCTGCTGCTAGGTATACAATGAGAGGAAATGTCAACTAAATCAAGTTTGATCACTTCAGGCTTCTTTATCCTACAATACCTAGAAATCCATTTTCCCAGAATATTTCAGAAGATACAGTGCTTAAGGTTGTTGGGTTTAACAGTTTATAAATATTCTTTCCCCATTTTTACATGTAGACCAAGCGGTATCAAAATGCTGAGTCCTACTAGACTCCAATTTCTGGATGATATCCTCCAATTAGTACTATTCTTCTGGAGTCTCAATTTTACTTCCATAACAATACTGAGCTCTTTGGGAGAAAGCCACGTTGCCCTATTTGAGCAAAAGATTTTTTGTGAGCAGAAACAGTCTCTTTAAAACAAAATCCCCAAATACGTAAAAAAAAAAAAAAAGTGAAAGAGCATATGCAGTTCAAAGCCTAAACTTGTGTAGCTAAAAGGAACAAAAGTAATCACTGTTACTTGGAAAATTCCTCCAGTGCTCCAAGGCATTCCAGGCATAGTTGGCGGTTACTTAGTTTCTACTGACAAAATTAATTTTTGCCAGCTCACTCAAAAAAAAAAAGCCCCAAAAAACATGAACTCAGGCTGAACAGCAGCCTTGTGGGTTTGGGGTGTTTTCTACTTGGAGCTAAATTTTCTGTATTGTTAGTACAATAATCTGCTTAGTCCCGACCACATTCAAGTGGTGCATGTATCCCATAAAGCTTGTGTTATGACAAGGGGATTACAACTTTATCCTTTTGTTTGTAAACACTTAGATGTCGGGATACTATTGTGCTCTAGAGAATGTTTGGTGAACAGCCAGTACCCAAACTTTCAATTACTATTGTGAATTTCAATGTTTTTTAATAGATCCTGATGTAGCTACCATTTTATAACCATAGGAGGGACGAAAAAAAGCCCTCTTATGATTTGGCAGCCTATTAACTCCGCCGACAGATCTCCAGATGGAAACACAATGGTCCTCGCCCTGGGGTTTGGCAGAAAACCTGTCTGCCTCTGCGACAACTGCACAACTTGCTTTAGTCAAATGCAATCTCCAACCAGCCCAGGAGCTGCGATGAGCTCCCAAAGAGGCAGATAGCGCAGCGTGTGTGTGTCCGTATATGTGTATAGGTGTACAGAAACACGTACGATAATCTTGTTCTACAGCATCAACTAATGCAGGCATCCACATGCACAGCATTCTCATCCAATATAACCTTCAATTTAAGGCAGCGGCTAAAAAGCCAAGTCATTGTTACACAGGATTAATCCTAGAACGATCTACTGTACACTACTAAAAGCAGTCATTAAAATGCCCACACAAGCCATAGATACATAGGATAAATCTAAAGTTAAAGAACTCAAACAGGAGAGCTGTATTGCAGGCTACCAAATCATTGGAAAGTATTTTGGAGGAAAATCTCTACACCTGGTAGAATAGCTACGGGGATAATTGTGTAGAACAGCCTTCCTGATGTGGACACAATTACGTGTTGTAGAAAGACTTTCAGTAACAGTATTTTATAGAAAGGGGGAAAACAGTCTGTGTTTTCACAAGGCATCTTTTTCAGTGGCACAACAGAGTCTGGACAAACAGAGGTCGTATAAGAATCACTGTGCCATTAGAATGACTTCATCATACTTGTAAACAGAAAAAAAAAACCCCAAACCCTCAACAGTATGACTGTATGAAGAATGAAACAAGCTCAACAGATCAGAGTCTGGTATCTTACTTGGAATTCTTCAGGATTATCATCAGAGCTACCCCAAATGTCGCGGCACCGAACAGCTGATTCTGTACTTCCCGTCTCCCGCAAAAAAACTCAGAAAACCCTTTTGGCTGTGATATTAGAACCTAAGAGTTAATTTTTTTCTTCTTACTAAACTATTGCCTGAAAACATACACATGCAGAACTTTTTCACTCAGAACTGAGGGTTGTTTTGGGGGGGATTTTTGTTTTTAAAAAGCATTTTACTTTCCAATTAGATGAGTTTCAGCCTGTCCCCTTCACTTTTCCCAAACCACAAGCTCCTTATTTCCAAGAAGATCCAAGACTCCCAGTTCAAGGTTTTGTTCACACTGTCAGCCCTAGTTCCTGTCAATACACAGAATTAATTTGCAATTAATGCAGAAACCGTGTTATGAAGCCCGGTTTCAGAACAGCTACCATTCTGAGGGTTTTTTCAGTTCTTTTGTGAGCAAGTTGACAATTCATCGTGCAACACACAGCGCAACTTGTCTAACGCAAAGGTAAGCTGCAGAGAAAGAACAACTGTGTTTAGACCTCCTTAACTCTAGCTTCTTCCCTGTAACATTTTAAAATGCCTATTTTTAAAATGTAGGATTTTCCTATGTTTTTTTTCTTGGGTGGCAGGTGGGACTTAGGAGAGCTCAAAAAAATGACCGTGAACAATTAAATTCTTTACCAGCAACTTTCTTCAACTCTTTGAGATTAAATACACCAAACACATTCACAAAACAATGAGAAAGTTATTTTAAACACAAAGAAAATTTCCACCATAAATTTAATACGGAATTTTTTTTTTCTTTCTGAGCTCCTCCAACATCAAATAGTCATGCCCTACTTCTACAGCCTTCTGCCTAGAAAAGTGGTTTTGACTTCAGTGTATGAGTGTGTGTGTGCATTTATGGCAGAGCTACCAGGGCACAGGGCCTGTCACCAGGTCTCCTGGGCAAAAAATCTTTCAAAACAACTTTTTCTGTGTCTGTTTTCAGTTAGCTACAGCAGTCTAGAGCAATATTTTTGAAATATTTGTCTCACTCTTCTCAGTTCAACGTGATTACTGTAATTCCTTGTTGCAAGATGTTTTTTCTTACAGACTCAGCAAAAGGGTAAAAGTTGGGAACAAGCCAAACCGATGCCAGTACCTCGTCCACCGATAGAAACTGCACCAGACAACCTCCCCAGCCCTCCCCCCCGCTCACTTCCCTTGTGCAGGATTTGAGAACTGTCAACACTCCCTCGATTCAGAAAGAAAAACATGCTGACATCCACAGAAATTTCTGAGGGAGTCTACCGGCAGCTGGAAGTAGAAAATAAAGGTGGGAAAGGGGGGGTGGGGGGAGAGTGAAGTCCTTTATGAACACCTAGGAATGAGAACCAAATTTTTTAATCCATTAAAGGGTATTTAAAGAACTCTTTCACCAAGTTCCACCAAGGCCAGTATTTCCTCCTTTTGTAGATAATCCAGCTGTACCACCTAATTCATAAACTCATTAGAGCCTCTACCTTAAACCAGTTCGAGTTTGTCTGTCTTCCTTGAAAACACAAATACATCACCCAGAATCATTTTGGAAGAGAGCTGATGTTTTTCCACAGACTTGGTTATATTTACACAGACGTACCTAAACACAAACATGTGCATCCGATATCATTTGACAAAAAAAGAATCCACTTCAGCACCTCTCTCCTTCATCCACAGACTTGGTTATATTTACACAGACGCACCTAAACACAAACATGTGCATCCAATATCATTTGACAAAAAAAAGAATCTACTTCAGCACCTCTCTGCTTCAAACAAGGAAGGGAAAAAAAGAATAGTCCATGACAAAGAGCAAGAGCCATTCACAGGAGTACGAAAGGATCTGCAGCCGTGGCAGCTCCAAGCCTCCAGAGTAGCCCACAAGCTCTTCACCCTCATATTAAGCAGGCAATCATTGCAAATTACAGAAATTACTGTAAGGACTCTTCAACCCCGGGAAACAAATGATTTATTGAGAGCATTCAAAAAATTTTAGTAATGTTTTCTATTTCTTTTAAATATGCACTAACTCCCTCTAAACATAGTGTGTAGAAGAGATGCCTCTCCCATGCTTAATTGTCTCTGAGTACTTGCTAATTCCCTATCTACTCTCCTTCCACTGAATTACTTAGGCCATGAAGGAGCTCTATATTATAATACCTGCTACCATATATTTTCTGCTATAAAGACCACATCCCCAAAGAACTTACAGTTTTATCTCATGATTGCCCATGCAATTTATGTTAGATAATCACAAAGACTGCAAATGAGGAGACACCTTCTAGCTTGGTGGTCTAAATAATAAGTCAAATGACCTCCTTCACTTTCTCTTCTGGCTCCATGAATTTGCCGTGTCTTCAAGAGAAGAGCACATCCTCCTCTCTTTGGAAAGGGCAATGCCTATTTGAGGAGACGCATGGACTCACTTCTCCGACTTCTTTAGCAAGTCCATCAGCCATTAAGCAAGTAGGTAATTTTGAAAGGACTGCAGTTCAAAAGAGAACATTGCCGTGGCCACATTTTGTAAATAAATCAGTCAATGTTGTGTTTGGTATACACACAATGTATTTACAATGAAATTTCATTGATTATAGCATCCAGTTACTTTCTGAATCTCAGTGCAATTTCAGCATCACTGGGTGTTCAGCTGTTGAAGAGGGCAGTTCTGGGCGCACGCAAGGTGCAAAACTTTATACCTCAGAGTCATTTTTGGCACCTCCAGAACCAGGCAGCTGCTAAATAAAGCGTTATTTTCATGTGGCAAGTCTATTCATGGCCTGTTTTGGATCCAACTCCAAATGAGGAACTCAAGCAGTATTTAAAACACACTAGAAACCACAAATGATGTTGAGCTACTAGTTTATGGAGGGGAAAGATAAGAGCTGTAGGCAAGAAGCTTGGTTATTAGCACAGAAGTTATTTGTCTTGCCTCCACAGTTCAGTAACCTCCTGAATTTCCTTACTTCAGCACATACAGGTTTCATGATCACAGCGATAAGCCAGAGGTTGTTGCACAATATCTATGTACTCTCAGCTCAAAACTCCCATCGAAGTCCAAGGAGCCTGGGAGGTGGAAGAACAGCACAATGCATCTGAACCACTCTAGTAAAAAAGGAATCCGAGAACGGCAGCTTGTCAAGACACTGGCATCTCAAAAAGAGCACTTCAAAAAAATCTTGACATATATTAGAAGCCTCAAACATTCAGCTATAGTAAAATTAGTGTTTGATATCTCTCAAAAAAGAAAAATGTGTCATACTGACTTTCACTCTTCCCAAGAGCACAGACTACATGCCTTCCCTCCCCTGATCAACTCTCTCAGTACTGTCTATATTCCTCCAACCCATTTTAGCAAACTCGACTGATAATGTGAAGATAAGAAAGCAGGCAGCAATCAAGATCCACTTTGACGTTTCCCATATGCTGAATGTCAACAGAAATTTGAAGCATTTTGGCATACACTGATACATTACTTTTTCTTCATGAAGATTTCAAGCCTTTTTACCCAGCACTCTATTTATGCAAACTCACTCAGTTCAGCAGCTGCAAGATTACAGTTCTGCCACGAACGATGTTAAGAAGGAATTGCTCTCCTCACCTACCCATATCCCCACTATAGAAAGCAGGAGTTACTTTCTGCTGTCATTTTTCTAAACTATAATGAGCTCTCAGGAGTGAAATCTTACTACTAGGGAACCTGGCATGAGGAAATAAATAAAATCTTTGTCCCAGAGAAACGAAGACATTAAGACAAGCAGCCTAGATGCCTCCATAGCCCCTCTGACTACTGCTTTTCAGGGTAACATTTTTGCACCAAGCTTGCTCTTCTGCCTGACCTAAAAAAGAAATCCTTATCCTCAATCTACCATTCAAATCAGCTGTTCTTTTCCCAGCACGAGGATGTGAAATAAGCTATAATTGACCTGTTTGTTGAGAAGCAAAGGGAAAATACAGCATATTATGAAAATTACAGGCAAGCCTTCACCATGACAGCTCATCTCCCATGTCCCGTATATGCCCTACTAATGGCTCTGGACTGCTGAAAAAATGTCATAGTGCTCTAGGCAGAATTAAATATTTGCTTAAACCTAGAATTGCATGAAAGCGTATAGATCTGCATCAAGAACTTGTTCTGAAGACAAAAAAACCCCCATCTTTGGAGTGAAAAGGAAAGACAGATCCCAGGCTCGTGGGCACACAACACATACAGTAAAGCCAAGGTGCAGTGCAGTAGTCCTTAGCCACAGGGCTAAAACATTGCTTGCATGTTTAGCATTTCCATTTCTTTCTCTTTGCAAAATACCGATTTCTTCAGTATTTGGGGGGAAAAGCCCCAACTACTGCTGCCTAAATAAGTACTACCGATTCACTGCAGTATTCCTCTGTGCCCTTGAATTTCCTAAATTCATCTTTTGTCCACATGAGGAACTTAAACCTCTGCTTTGTCTATTCTTCTCCCTCCCACCTCAGCAAATCACTGTGGTCATTTTTAAGTGTAGGAAATATTTTGTGAACTATTCTTGAGTCAACACACCACATAACTATTTCAAAGCACTGCAGTTCTTTCATGCCCATTGTGTTCCAACTGAAAGCTCTCATTTGGGGAATCAGATAATCCTAAAGTATTTAATGGGGAAGGTCATTTTGAATAAGCTTTATTCCCTACTTCTTGTTCCAATGATCTTTATTTATTCTTGTGTACAAAAAATTCTTTCATTAAACACTTGTACCAACACCCATCACCTCCAAAACCAAATCTGGCAGTTGCTTAAGGGCTTGTACATTACTGTTGGTAATTTATTCATGCTGGAAAAAAATAACAATCAGTTAACAGGCATTAGCAGAGATGTATGACTAGTGGTACCAAGTGCAGAAGCTACAATGTAGATAGTTTAAAAGCATCTGGCCGCAAATTAATTCAGACATTAGTTAGCCGGATTAGGCATTGTAACTGGGGTTTGTAAAGCCATATATATATATTTTGGCTGACAAAACATTCTTCCAGAGACTATGGCCTGCAGCGCTGTAAGAAGCAATCAAGGATTAAGTTATCATTTCACAGTTCTGGCAAGGGAATTCAGATATTTAGCAAGGTGAAACACGCACCGTACACCATCAGTTATCCCTTTTATCCAAATAAATTGTGTCAGACTAAATCCCACCATGTACTTTCCTGCCAACCAATCTCCTGGGCTCTGGACTCTGGCCAACAACTCATTCACCCTTGCCAAGTCTCACGTTGTCCCGCGGCGGGGCAAAGAAGTGTTTGCAAGGAAGATACAATTCCCACCCTACAGCAGACTGACGGGAGACTGTTCCTAATACTCTTATTAGGCATCTAAAAAGTGCAAAAACATGAGTCCTCCAATCTATCACCAACTTATGTCACATATATTAAGCAATGCCTGAATAAGGGATGCACGGCTTTTAGACACATGATGAGAAGTACGCCCTGCAGGTTTTCAGCAGATTTCACTAAGTCTTTCAAAGGGAATTCAGGTAAATCCAGCAGCTCTGGCAGCAAACCTTTCCCCGGCGGCCTCGAAGCACCTACAGGCCAAGGTCAGAGGCACTGCTGAATGCGCAGCAGCTGCCAACCAGATTTCCTCCTTCCTCACTCTTATCACTAATTACTTCTAAGAGCTTTCCCCCAAGCAACGCCATCTATTCGCTTCCTGCACTTCTCTTAAACACAGAGCTGTTTATCTCCCCAGCATGCCTTTTCTTTTGAAATCCCTTTCAACACCTCTCCCTCCAAAAAGAAAACAAAAGGCAACCCCAAAAGGAGCCTTAAAACCTTTCACAACACTGTTTCTGGAGAAAAACTGTTTATGATTGTAGATACTAAAAAAGTCCTTTTCATGACATTATACATGTGCTGTACTACATGCAGTTCAGGTCAATTAAAAATTCATTGTATGGTCAAGTGTCCTGTGCTGCAAAAATGCAGCTATCTGGCTACTTAAGTACCTACGCCCTCACTTATACAATTTAAAGGACCTCAAAATAGAGAAAATAGCACGCAGAACAGGGAACCACAGAGCTGGCTAACAAGAAATGCTGCACTAGGGGCTCCATATGAACGAGTCTTCATGTGGCCACCGTGAATAAATGTATAACAACTGCAGACAGATCCTATGTTCGTTGTGAATTCAAAGCTCAGAACCTTTTTCTGGACTAAAGCATCTATGATGTCCATCCTGGATGATGACAACAGTTGTTTGGCTTTTCTGTGAACTTAGCCATAATAAATTGGCTTTTTAGAAAGTCCTAGTGAACAGAGCAATCAATCACCCAGAAAGCGAGACCTGTGTGCTGGTTCCCACTGCCAGGAATGATTAATACAAAACGCATACTCAGGCATTGCAGAAAACTTAGAAATAGCTCAGTTCTCATCACTGACCATGTGCTGTAGCTCTGTAAAATACTAATTTGTTAAAGCTGTGCCAGTGCTCTGGAAGAATTTGCTCTCGGAATAGCTTGTGGCCTGGTGGTACAGGGGTGGCTTTCACCTTCATAAAACTTATAGAGCAGAAGTTTCTGTGAAGTGTCACTAGTCAATTCTGCCATAAAGCATTGTAATTAAAGAGGGAAAAAAACCCTAATAACCCAGAAAAGCAATCACATTTCCTTATTGTAGCCTGATGAAATTTCTTGCTCATACTTCTAAATCCTTTACCTAAATATGCAACTCTTAAAAATAATTCTACCATCACTAAAAGACCAGAGTTACAAGCAAATGCTGTGTGATTTCTTTATGAAGCGAATTCAGATGTAGCCTATGTTCGACGTGGGTTCTGTTACATTTTGGGCACAATACTCTCTGCAAAAAGTTGAAACTCTGGAAGTATAAAAACCTAAAACAAGATAAAGAAAAAAGTCAACTCCAATCTAAAATCTGAATTAATGTTTACCTCCTCACACTGTTCTTTTGTTCCACAGTAGCCACCAGCACCAGATACTTGCTAGCAGCTGGTTTCACTTAAACATCTCCTCCTTTTCCAACGATCTGTTTGGGAGACAAAGTGTGGTACGTGCCATGTGGAAAAGTGTTTAATATTTTGTGGTCTCAGTGATTATTTCCGTGATGGTATGAGAGTTCACATACAAAGTTAAGGAGCCATTAATTTTCATGAAAAAAACACATAAAGGTGATATCAAATAAACTTGTCAGCTCCCGATGCCAAGTTTGCATTGCAAAGAAGCTATTTTAAGTCTGCAAGTGTAGGCTACACAGCTAGTTGCTGGTATTCATAAACAGTAATGAGATGTAAGGCTTTCATGTGTACTGAAAGGAGCCAAATGATGGTTTCTGCTGAATTCTAACTTTGAACTTCCAGATTGCTGGCTGGTTGTCTCTTCTGACTGAAACGTCTTGCTTTTAGATGCAACTTGTTGCCTGCTTGACTGCAATTCATATGGGATAGCATATGCAAAAGCATTTTATATGACACAATCATGATTTAGCACTGTACACAGCAGTGCCCCTGCAAACAATACTAAAAGCAGATGTTTCTACATGTATCTCCAAAACTCCTTTTAATTATTTTCAACATACTCATCACAAAGAAAAGCATTATTTTTGCTAATGCTAAACCAAATTCAGATTACAAATATGCTAAACAATACCTGCAGTTAATCCTGAATTACAAAAAGCAGTTATGAATATCTATGTTGAGCAATAGGAAGATATTGGAATTTCAACATATCAACAGGGCTGACTTACTGTCAAACAGTTTGAAGCAACTGTTCAACTGAACAACCAAAAGACATCTGACCATTCTGAGAAGCTGAAAGCCAAATACTAAGTTTTCTGTTAAATTGAGACTGTACAACTAATGCTTAAGACACAGTACTTCATATGGGATGACAAAACAAGAATCATTAATCAAATTTACTCTTCTAAAAATGTCACTGCTGGATTCCCTGGTTACTGCATCATTCACTCAAACTCATAGAGCAGCTGCCCAGTCACACTGAAAAAAAACCCAACAATCTGGCTGGGAACATAACTCAACATGGAATTTGAAAGTCAGCTGTTCTCCTTCCAGTTTGTGTCATTACCATTTAAAATGTTGTGTAATAAGAAGCAATCAGGTTGTAACCAAAAAGATGACATCCCTTCCCAGTGAAGTAGGGGGATGACATTCAACCTTCAATGCTACATGGTGCAAGCAGAGAAACTCAAATGGGCAGCAGCTGCAATTCTTTAACTGATATACATGGTCTAACTGTAAACGCAACTAACTGTCTTCATTTCCATGTAGACATTTTCCTGACTAACTCCCCTAAACAGTGCAGATGTATCAACTTAGTTGCATGTTGCTTCCTTACAAAATAAAAAAACTACACACACAAGGTGCTTAAGAAAACATTACCTTTAATGTCTAATGTCTGTTTTGGTGGGGGTTAGGAGTAGGAACAGAACAGAAAAGAAGGCTCTCTGTTTGAGAGGAAGAAAAGTTATTGCATGAAAATGTACTAGTAGTCCTGTCAAAAATAAACTACAGTGTATCTGCGGATTAGCTGTTCCACAGAACTCACACTTTGCCTACCACTACGAACCATCACATATCCATAAAGCAATAACTGGGGGGGGGGGCGGAATCCCAAAACAGCACTACTGATTAGTTTACAGGCAAAGAAGTTTGCTATACACCACCAGCTAGTATGTATTTAAAGAGACAAACTGGAAATCTGCAGAACAAGAGAAAAGACAGACATGTAGCTAATATTTCCTAACTGAACAGGGCGGGGTGAAGAATCAACTGCCAAAATTATCTGTAAGAGTCACCACATTGTCTATCTCATCTGGAGCACAGGGCTGAGATTAGGGAGACATGTAGACACTACAGTAAAATCACTTTAAACAGCCCTGCATTTTACTTTCCTTTTTCAGATTGCCCGCTCTTGCTGGCCATAGTATCACACAAGTCGTGGTGGCAATGGTTGGAGCCATAGTGAGAAAGAAGTACCATCTACAAATGCTTTTCAGTCTTGTTTCCCCCCGCTTAATAAAACTGCAGCAATTTTCTAAAGGACTTGTGAGCCTTGAAAAAACAAATTTTTTTCAGTAGACTTCCTTTCTTCTGCAGACCCTTTAGTGACAGTGCATGACACCCATGCCCACCTTCCACAGTCAGTCCTAAAAACACAAGTTGAAACCAACTCCTTTGGACGTGCTAGTCTATCCTTCTCCTCCTGCCAACAGGAAACAAGAAAGAAAGAGTCGTTAGTTTGCAGGCAGGTTGGGAGATTATTCAAGGCCAGCTGCTCTAGGATGAAGCCTCTGTTGCAAAAGAAAATTTGTTAACAGTTCTCCCCAAAACAAGGCCCTGAAAGTGGTGGGTAAGAGACAGCTCTCCCCTCAGCATTTTTTTGCAAAGGGAAAAGACCTAGTAGCTTACTTTGATAAAAACCACTTAACACATGTGAATTAATATCAGACTTTCAGATAAAGCCTGTGGACATCATAAGAACTAAATATAACAGATGACAAAGTACATAAGAAGAAAGAGAAGCAAAGGGATATTCATATAAAGATCAGATCCCATGTTCCAGCTGAGTGAGTTCCTCAAAAATCAGGCTTCAGCATACTAGCTTGCTGTCCTCAGCTACTGCTATGAGTTCATTTTGAACACAGGCTTCATTTTAACATATGAGCTAATTTATCCAATTTTGGTGTTATTCAACCAGTATTTTTTTCTTGGAAGCACCTTTAATTATGAGGATTTAATGCATCAAATTCTCAGCCACGTAAGCAAACACAATTATTTTTCTTTATGGAAAACTAGTCTTATGGCAATTGTGTATCTCTCCTGCACACATTTAGCAAAGCACATATAAAAGACAATGGCATTCATAAGCAGCAATATCCTAAAAAGTTATCCATTTCTCTACCGCATTCAGTTTTCTATAATATTAGATGTATGTTTGCCAGAAGAATGAGAGATAATGCGTTTCTAGAAACATTACAGGTGACCCATTGTATAAAATGAACTTTAGAGAATGTCAAGTTATTTGACAGCATTTAAAACAGAAATAGACTCTGAAAAATAAAGAGAAATAAGCTCGTATGGCTTTCACACCAGGCCACACATTTGCACCATTCTGTCCGCCTCTAAATGTCATGAAACTAAACACGCAGAAAGAACGTCCTAAAATCAAAGCATTCAGATATATACAGCAGACCGATGATGGCTTTTAGGTACGCCAATTTTGTACCTTTATCAACTTGACAGTATTCCTTTAACCTCATTACTGTTCTGCAGCCAGTGTAACAAAATAGACGAGATGTCTAATTACCATAATTTGGCCACTCTGGCTTATAAAATCCCTAAGTGCTCATTCATGCAGCTGATTGAATGAGTCTGTCCAAGCATAACCACAAAGACAGAAAAGATGCTGAATTTTCAATTTTGTCATTTGATGCTACAAAAATGGGACACACCAATAAAATTCCTCTCTACAGGTATTACAGCAACAGTTATTACCGTGTTAGAATTGTCCATGCTCTTGGAATATGTAATCCACGATTTCATAACTAGCTCCCATAAAAATAAAGTCATACAGAAATCTAAGGTGCTATTTTAAGCACAGGATGAAGAGAGGATGTTTAAAGATGGAGTGTCACTGCTAAGTCATCACACCCAATTTCTTTTGCTTAAGTAACAATCGATACCAGCTTCTTACCATGCTTTACTTAACAGCAGCGCAAAGTGGAGTTCACTGTCCTAATTTGCAGGATTTGCACTACCGACATGAGTTATTGCTGCTAGAACACGTATAGAATGAGCAGAGGGTATTTATTTTTGCTGGCAACTTGTACTAGCTCTAGTTATTGTAGTGTTGGACTGGGGGGGGGACAGAAATGCACTGCTGTTATTGTGCTGGTTACAGTGACCAGGAAATCAGTCTCCAGTGAATAAAGCGCTTTATGTAAGTGGTACAATTATAAATCAAAGGGGCAGAGGGGGAGCATCTGCATAGTTCTCTCCCTCCACCCCCAACATACAATCCATAAATTAGCATTTATGCAATACTGGAGCAGCACGTAGGAATGCAGCTTCACCTTCTCGGCTGGTGTGACTGTCCAGGCACGTACTGCCATAGGGTTTCAGGCAGAACTGTGATACCAAAAGGAGACAGGCTTTTGAAACTCTCAAGAGTCAGAGCTGGAAAGAATTCAGACAGACACTTGGCCCACACAGAAGAGCTTCAAAACACAGTTTGTGTTTGGCTGTATAATAAAACCAAGTACCTGAGAAGACCCTCCCTTGCTTGTATCTCTCTCCTTACACCTCTATTTTTTCCCCTTGAAGTTTGATTTTCCCATCAGCAATTTAATGACTGAATGCTCCCAGAGGAAGAGTTGGGTTGTGCAATTCCAAACATGCAAGTTTCCATTTATTGTTCCACAGAATGAGAGGAAAATCTAGCCTCTCCAAGTACAACACAGCATTTCAAACATTACATTTGCCTTCCAGAGTTGAAAGGGAAAGAAATCTGGTTAAAACATGACTTGCAAAAAGAAAGGAAGAGAAAATATGTTACAGACATAAAGCTGTATTGTAAGAGATTGCTTGAAAGGCTGCCAATGCTGCAATTCCTCACAGCTTCTTTGTAATAAATACACTTTATAAACTTGAGGAATACCTAATACGATTTTTTTAGCTGCCATACAGTTTCAAGTAGGGTTCTGATACCAAAGAGAGAGTTTAAAACTCTCAAGCTCTTTTGTAAGACTTTCAAAAGTCCTAGCTTGTGTCAAGTCCAATGCTCCTTTCAGAAATCAAGCAATTGACTTTGCCTGCCTAAAAATCACTGAGCAAACCCAATAGAAATTAGCAGCAAAAAATCAGATCTCTTAGTATCCTCCCCAAGCTATTTATTCTTCTTCAATGGAACATTAAGTTCAACTGCTAAATGTATTTTTTCCAATGACTTATGAGTGCTTAAAAGAAAGACTCAATACTAAAACCTTTCACATAACATACAACCCTTCATAGCATGAGTTCATTAGAAAAAAAAACATGGACAAGTACACATCTAAACATTCCTGTACTTGATGCGAAAAAAACCCCCTTCATTAAAAAATAACCCTGCTCAGTTTAACTAAAGAGCCTAGAGATCGTGTTTATCAATTAGCAATACACAACGAAGCAGGCAGTTTTTCAAACCCGGTGAGCTTACTCGCTTGTTGTATAATGCTTTACATTCTCCAACATATCCTATTGAACTATCACACCATATAGATATGATTAAAAAAAAACCTACATTAAAATTTTATAAACCTTAGGTTAGGCAGTGTTCGGGTTCGTAAGTGCATTTGTCACCTGGTTCAGTGGCATCAACTCAGCTACCTGTGTTATCAACAAAATCCACACAGATGACTCAAACACAGATTACTTAAACATGAAACTTTTCTTTTTTTCTTTCTACATAACAGAAAAGCATTGAGAGTCTCTTGAAGCCTCTTGCATTGTTCCCACTGTATGGATTTGATAAAGGGGAACAGTAACTTATCCAAGGCTGTATGTGTTGGCAGCAGAGGCAGAGCTCAGAGCCTTCTTTATCCCCCTTCCCCGCTACATGTTTTATTGCTTGTCATGCCAACCTAAGGAAGAAGGTTTCACAACACAAGTCATTTTGTCCAGCATCTAAGGGCTTTAGAAAGAAGGCAAGAGGAGGGAGACTGTATTTCTTAAAACCTCATAGCAATGTATTGCCCTGCCTTTTCCCAGATGAAGCCTTCCTTTCAGCCACCAAATTAACTGAGGTTTGTTCTGTTGGAGCTGCTCGTGCTGACGCAACCAGCTTTTTGAATTGAATATAGATAAACAGAAACTTCAGGGGGGTTATCAGACACTGTCACACAGCCCATGTAAAACTTGACTTAAATGCAACTGCAAACAGCTTAGAGTATATTGAAACTGAATAAATTCAATACATCATTAACGTTTTTGTATCTGTACTACAACCATGCACCATACTTTAAGTCTTATCATCATGTCCTCTATATATTCAGATATTAAAGCTGGAAAGAACCATTAGACAGTTAACCTGACCTTGTAACACCAGCTACACAATTACACCCATCAACTTGTGTTTGGCCATCATAGCTCCATCTGAAAAACATTCTTATTCTTGCAAACAAAAGCCTTCCGCTACCTGTCATAGTTTGCTCCAATAGTTCATAACCTTTGCTGTTAAAAATGGTACACAAATTCCTAATCTGTATTTCTCTAGTTTTAGGCTTTCACACACTTAGTCTTTGTGATACCCTTCCCTTCTTACAAGTTTCCAAGATGATGACAGCACTTTCTATCAGGCACAAAAGTCATGTGGTAGCTCCAGCACGTGAAGTACTTCACAATTTATGATCCTTCAGTCTCTGAAGCCTACGGTGTGAAGACGTATTTGAGCAAAACAAAGTAATTTAAGTAATGAGACAAATTTGTGCTGACGGCATGTATCTTACACACAAAATATCACATTTTATACTCAGTCCTATGCTAAGGTGTCTTCCACTTCCAAACCTTTCCATGAGCTCTCCACATCAACAAGCAAATCAAAAGAATTAGGAAACAAAGGATATGCATCTAAATGGATATGCATTTCACACTACTGACCTAAAACTATGTAACAAAGACTATCTGTTTCATATCATGGGAACAAATATTTTACTGAATGATTCTAATAAAATCCCAGAATGAAAAATATCTTAGCAAAGAGCAAGTATGCAAGGCTACAGCACAGAAAATGGTCTTGCTTTTACAGAATGACTACTGCAAAAGAAACAAAAAAATCCTCATTTTCAAATACCAAACAATAGAAATGAAAATTCTTTTCAGTTTTATGGTTTTAGCTAAATAGAAAGCAGGTCTATCAACCTGCACTTCACATTTCTATCAAGGAAACTGGAACACTAACACTCCACTTAAATAGGGAACCCCAAATGAGAGCAGCAATCATCCTCGGCCAAAACCTCCATGGTATCAAAACAGTCTCGAGTGCGAGCAGATTAGGAGACAATATCAGTAAACAAGAGGGATAAGGTAGAATAGAGAATATAATTAATCAACATCACTTCGACTGCTGGAAAATATCCTTGTAATTTCAAACAACTCAGTTGCCCCCTATTTACCTTTCAGCTTGCAGTATTCGCAGTTTAAGTAAGCAACGTTAAACCAGCATCACTTTGTTGCTGACACCACAGTAGTTATCAGCAGTAAATCTTTTACTCCGATAAGCAGTCTTAGATGATCGAAAATAAGTTTTCTATCTGCATCAGATCCTCAACCAGTGCTAATTAAAAACCTGATAAAACAAAACAAGTTATTCTGAGGCAGTGATTCATGAGATAAACATATTACATACATTGTTGGCTCTGTGTGCAAGGCCTACATTTAATTACCAGGAATAAGAAGTTATAAAACATAGAGACATTAAAAAAACCAAACATAAAAACAATTCAATTTAGCCTATCCAATTTTCTAAGCATGTGGAAAGATTAGTTCAGTGTCTCCACAGCACAACCCAGGAGGATCATACACACTGTCACACTCCTGGACACAGCATTAATAGGTGATTCTCAATGAAGAGGCTTTTAAAAACAAAGAATTTGAGCCATGAAAAGTGAGTGTTTACAGGAAGGAACCTTGTCTGCCTGGATCTCATTGCTGTGGAAGCAAAGTCACTTTCAAGTTCTCTGTGGCTGCATTGTTTCAACTGTTAAATGGCAAGATAAACCTTCCAGGGGGGGTTAAAATAAAACTCCAAGACTTGCAGCTATTTTATAGCTTCAGGGAGACAGGTCAGCCAGCAGACAAAACTGTCACGTACTCGCTTCTCTCCACTGATTCCATGAAATACTTCAAGTTGTTGGTGAAGTAACTCATAGCTATGTGATACTTCAAAATTACTAAAACATTAATAGCATCTGTGGTCACATAAGGCAGGTACATCAAGCCAGAGAAACTGCCCTCCAAAAAGGGAGATTCACCCAAGAAGACAGGAGATGCTGTTTTCTGATGCTTCCTAGGAAATGCTCAAGGTTGGGGGCGGCGCCGGCCTCCTGGAACTTAAATAAGTACCCTGCATTCAGCAGTTCATGGGCGGAAAAGTGCTACTCAGATTGAACACGGGACACAAAAAAAGAAGGTGACTTGACTCAGAAGAGTAGGGAGATGTGCGTTCAGTGGTGCAAGTATGGACAGCAGAAGCTTATGCCTGTCACATTCGCAGGATGCACTGTGAAACAGCGGCTGCAGACTGTAGGTGACACCAGGGATTTGGAGGGGTATAGTGTGTGTACGTATATGTACACCCCCTACAGCAATGGTTGGCAGTCAGCGTGGTGCATGCAGCACATCCCAGGAGCCACAGGAATGGACAAATGCTGACATGCTGGGTAAGACAGAGCCTAACAAGGGCATTCTCTCCAATCTTTCCATCCTTCAACAGACATCCTGCCCAGCATCACTATGAAAAACTTAAGAGACCATTTGCTTTCGTTAAAGTTTGGATGATGCACAAGCTTCCCAAATACAGCCTCACATACCAGCTTGTTACAACTACTCTACAGCATTCATCAACTGACTGTAACCCATAAAATTAGTAATTCATCTAACTCAGCTTCCTTTTCAGCAAATTGATCTACCAGAGAAGAATGTTGTTTAAGCAGGAACGAGAACTCTGCTCCCCAAAATACTTCAAAATTTGTAAATCATTCATTATCAACACCTAGTAGTGTCTACTCTACATCATTGTACATACACACCACTGTCTTCGGCCCACCAAAAATAAATTCTGCCAGTATGAAATCACTGATACAAAATATAAGTGGTATCAAAAAAACTAACACCATGTGGTGCCCTATCTGTCAACTCCCATGTCTTCACAAGTCCAAATAACTTTATGCACAGACTCAATGCAAAGAAATATATATTCCACTCTGATCAAGCCAACAGTTTGCTTTCCCATCTTTGCACATCACCTGGATGAAAGGGAAAGGAGAAGACTGGGAAGAGAAAAAGAGGCACCTCCTGAACAAGCCTCTGGATTGCAAGTACAGAAAACACTTACAATGGATTCTTCTTTATCCTTTGTGATGACTACAGACCCTCTATCTCTACAGAACATGTAGCAACAGATAATTGTCTATTTTGACAAGTTTGCTTTGTGTTGAGAGCATGTCTCGGTCACCGTGCTCTTCCTGGTCAAAGACAACACCATGGCAACAGTACAAAGTCACTCTAAAGTGAGTTTTCAAGGCCATTTTGGGGTCCTTTCCCATGTGCCACTCAAATACCTTAAACAGGGAGGTTTGAGACAGAGAGGAAATCCTCCCTCCCCCAAAATTCAGATGCATTGGTATGATTTTTTTCTTACAACGTTTAGCATTAAGTAATAGAAAAAGGCTACAAAGGAGCCTTATAGGAGAAGCTATAATTTGAATATATTCAGTTGGTTTAGCAGTGAAAAAGATTCCCTACAAAGCATCAATAGCAAGAGACTCACATAAGAATAGGCTGCAGCAACTTGGAATTCAAATAATAAAATAGAGATCTCCTTTTAAGGAACAACAAAGATCTTATACTGTACTATCATTATTACTCATTTTGCATATTGCCTTTGTTTCTGTATTCTAAAAGAATCTGAATTTTAAAATAGGCTTTAAAAGGTCTTCAAATGGCATTCTTCAAATCACAATTAAAAATCCCTTTAGTAACTGTTTCAGTGTAAGATTTTTCCTCCTTTTTGAGTTCACGTAAATAGATTTTCAAGTCTGAATATAAACTCATTATATTTCATTATAGTCCTGTGCAAATACACAGATTAAAAACTTGCTCAAAAACTTCAATTATAATCTCAATCATAATCATTTGCAAAACAGCAAAGATATTTAAGTTACAGCCATTTCATTCATTTTTATAATACTTTATAAACCACTGTATACAGATGGGAATGACAGCAGGAGAAAACCACAATTATGTTGTAATTAATTTCTAGCTGGCCTTGAGATGCCAGGACAGACTAAATTGTCAAGTTAGTTTCTTTTGTGATAAAAATTAACTTCATTTTTCTGTAAGTATGGTTTCTTTAATACTTTTCTCTAAAGAATCAAGCTCTTCCTAAGCATTAACCCTGACAATAAACAAGGATTAATGACTGTTATGCAACCTGGCAACAGTTTTAAAACTTGTTAGTGACAATGAAGTCTTCAGAATTGTATCTGCCAAAATTTGCAGCAAGTATAAGGCACAGGCACGAACAGAACCCATAAGCTCCTAAATGCTAATCTTCTTTCTACCTAACCTGCACTGTCTGACTGAATATATTCAAATTATAGATTCTCCTTTCCAACACTTTTCTTTATATCTTCTTTATACTACAAGATTTTGGAGGTACGGACTTCACTTTGCAAGTATCCATACAATACTCAGTATAAAGATCTAAGCATTTATGTCTCGCATGCTGTAAGAGGCAACTGCGGTGGGGCAGACCACCTTTTTTTAGGATGCAGTTAGTCCAGTAAATACCAGTATACATTAGGAAGTGTAAAATGCTGTATAAATCATCTCTGGATTGGCTGTTCATACAAAGGAAGCCGTTTCAATCTGTTAGGTAGGGTGATGCATTTGTTACCTATGCAGGATCCAGTTCAGTGACCGTATCACTTAAAAAACACTTCACCAACATCTGCCATTGTCAAGGTTCAAGGATCCAAGTAGTAGTTAATGTTCAAAATGCAAAGAAAAATGTTAAGTATTTCAAAATCCATGGTAACCTGGAGCGTGTCTGGCAAATTTTGCTAAAGGTTGTAATCACTACTGTGCTGAAGTTCCTCCCAGAATTACCCCAAAAGTCAGGCAAGCTCTTCCCCAAATGACAAATGACTGAAGGAAAGAAAAAAAAAAAAATTAAAAGATTCCTTGATTATTTAGGACAAATTACCCCAGGAATTACCCCAGACACACACTGGCAAGGGCAAAATCACGAGTGAGAACACAGCAGGGCAGTATGGGTTTGCAGATGAGGTATCCACACAAAAGGTAAACTTGAATGCCTGTCATTAATGTCCAACCCAGACAGTACCATCGGTGATATCATCATTACAAATGCAAACATTTCAAGGAAACTCATGAGCAGAATTTAAGATACCTGTACTAACCATTTCCCAGCTAGTGATTTTTATTAGAATAGACTTCATGCTGTTTTCATTGAGTGCTACAGAAGATGGTTTAGGTTTAGCAGTGGGACAGTTAGTTCAAGAATTTATACAGTGAAGAAACAGGAAACGTGATTTTTTGCCTTCCAGAAATTGAAGGTACATCCATGCTTACTGATGAAGGAGAAAAAACACAGCTCCACCTACTCCCCGTATGAAATCTCAACCTCTTCTGAACATCAGGGTTACCTCACATGATATCCAGGATACTCCGTCTTGCCCAATCTCTGTTTAAAAACCAACAGGTTTCATGATGCTTCCATGGATCGCTGCCACAGGAGGTACTGGTCATATGATACATGGTTAAAACATCAAACGATCAATGTCCTATCTCCAATGCTTAGGAAGGCTGAAAGCTTTGACATCCTTCAAAGCTTGTTTATACAGAAGCCAAAGCAGCCAACAGCTAAAAACAAGAAACACTCAGCACTGAGGCAAAAGCATTCAGCTCAAGTTGGAATTTCTTTGGGTCCTATTCCAGCATGAGGTATCAACTAAGTCTTCATTTAGAAAAGAATTATTCAAGATGAACATTCGGTAATTGTGATTCATTTTTTTAGTTTCTGGATGGATGTTCTGCTAACTATAATTTACCAAAAGGTAAAGACTTGTATCTTGCCAATAACCTCTCACAAATTAAGTTACAATTAACTGCTGACATCACTACCGCCCTGAAAATGAACCTGTCTCTCACTTTCAAACATATTAATTGTAGATACAATTATACAGTGACAGCTAGTATTTATATTGAGTACTGCCAGCTTAGTTACCACATCTCAGTAAGGTAGGTGTTTTCCAAATTCTACCGCTCTGAATAAGGTCAACAGTAAAAAAACAACTTACGATTTTATGCACTTAACAGAGCTACATGAATTATCCTTGGACATATTAAAAAAAACCACCTGGACATAGTCCTGGGCAACCAGCTCTAGGAGACCCTGCTTGAGCAGGAGGGTTGGACCAGATGACCTCCAGAGGTCCTTTCCAGCCTCAACCAGTCTGTGACTCTACACATACGTTACTGTGTTTAAGACTGCCATGAGTAAGCCTGCTATCACTACATATAATATAATATCACTACTATAATATTCTGGGACCCCATTGCCTCTCAAATCTCCAACCTGGAGGCAGGCAGCTAACCTCCCTGCTCAGCAACACAGCCTGCACCGAGTGCGCAGAATCTCGGCAACGTCCTCTGGAAGGGGATTGCTGGCATGACCTTACCTGGGAAAGTATCACCTAAGAAACCTAACCAGGGACTAGAAGCACAGACAAGGAAAATAAAGGTATGAGGAAATGTTTGATTACAAAGTATACAATATTCTTAGTTCAAAAGGCTAACACCGTTTCACAAGAAGCTGTACCAGGATACACATCACATGATATTAGTGAGCTCTATCAGTTCCACCTTGTGTGACCTTCACAAGTAAAACACCTCACTACATAATCACGAGACTGTTCATTGTCACCAGAGATTGGGTGATGGAGGACTATCCTATGCCTACTTCCAAGCCTATGCCAAAGTGCTGCAGTAATTATTCAGCACGCAGAAGCGTGCTTACTCTGTATCGCTCGTACTCCTGTATTGCATTGTGAACCTGCCATGGTTCTACTGATCTGGCATAATTCTTGTATTGGGTATGCTGTAAGGGACTTGCCAGGGCTCTTCCTGCAATTCGATTAAACTCTTAGCAGCAGCAAAGAAAGATATTGTAGTGGTGACAGGAAGAGATAATTACTATGTGTGAAAACTTTGCAGAGAGCAGTTGCACAGGCTGGAGTGAAGCAAGGATGTAAGGTTTTAGCATCAAGTTACTGCGTAACTTATTTGCTGTTGCGGGCAATATAGGTATAAGTAAGATAGCTGGTAGGCAGTAGAGATGTTTGTAAGTCTCAGCTGGTACGTATGCGGTTTCAGCAGATGAGTAAAGCAACCAGATAATTGCTTCCTCCCAGAACCATCGCTATTTCTCTCTTCTCTGCCACAAAATTTGCATATGCTTTTTCTTTGTCTTTTTTTTTTTTCTTCACACCTCTGAAGTGTTTATTTTTCTGCTCCGCACATTGTAATTCTCCCTTCCCATGGTAGCATGGCTGCAAACTCTGCGAAGTCATTATCTCTAGCTGCATTTTCAGGAAGAAACCAGAACTATATGGGCTATCAGATGAAGGCTGTCCGGTGACAAATACCAAATAGCTCCAAAGAGTAGAGAGAAGAGCCTTCCTACCAGGAAAAGACTGGACAGAAGAATACAACAATTGATAATGTCACTTTTGATCAGAGTTATTCATATTAGGCAACATTTTTGTAAATAATTGCATTTTTTACAAAGTATAATAAAATTCAGATCATAAACATATGCAAATAATGCTTAAAAAAAAATTCAGAGAGCTGGAAGTGCTCATCACTGAAGGACTATTCAGATAAAAGCTGGGTGGATATCCTGTTTCTTCATTTCATTTTCTCTGATCAGCACAGTAGAGCTACAACTGCTGAGGCACAGAACAAAGTGCTGGCAGAAGTCTACAAACCCTGAGGACAAAGAAAGAAAATGGTATTGTGCTTTCCATAAGGCTAAAAATGAAAGTAAGTGGACTAGCCTAAGAACCTCAGACAATATACATTAAGATGTAGAGTTTCTTTACATCACTACCACAATATAGAGGCCCTGAGTTCTGGTCCCACTGAGCTATGTGACCTAATTAATTATACACCAGCACAGAAAGCTTCCTGCTTAAAAAAAAAAAAAAAAAACAAAACCAAACCTGAACACAAAAAAAAACCCCAAGACAACAACAACAACAACAAAAAACCACTCAACCCAAAACCCCCCCTCCTCAAACAATAAAAAACCCCACCCTCCCCAAACAATAAAACCCTTCTTGCACTTGATATCAACCAAAAAAAATGGAAAAAATTCTAGATTTATTTTAGAGGCTACAAATGGAAGAAAAGAATCTGAAGTGACTGTCTTACAGTCAGATAAGAAGTGTACGGTAGAGCTGAGGCAAAACCTAAATCCCCTAATGCAGCCACTGCTCTTACCACAAGTCCATCCTTCCTCTCTCTTCCCAGACATCTTTAAAGTCCAGCCCTCGTCCTTCACACTCATTTAGCAAAAAAATCACTACTGAACCTGATTGCTTCTCTCCTCAAAGGAGCGCTGATCGGACAATTAGGCTTTGCGTTTTTGTAAGATAGTATATGCTTATCAAAGCTGCCATAAACTTTAAAATGGTGATTAAAATGTTGTTATTTCACATACTCCCAGAGCACTGAATGCAACACTCGTACCTCAGCAGTGCGCAGGAAGCCAGAGTTTATATGATCAGACTCCGTCCTGCTCCATACCAAAAGAATAGATAAAGACACAAGTTACTTTAATGTACATTGGAACCAGGGAAGGGTAGCTTGGTACCTCTAAAACTGCAATAACAACAACAAATTTAGTGTGCCTTTTAGGAGGCCATAAACCTCCATACCTTCCATCCAGGAAGGACAGACATTCCAACCCAGAGGGAAGGGTGCT
>NW_009222398.1:0-1239 GCF_000690835.1 Fulmarus glacialis | reverse complement strand
CCTAGCTCATGGAAAACAAAAAACAAAAATACCTACAAGATGTTGATTGTTGATTTCTCCTCATAGGAGGAGGAGGAAAAACAGTCCTTTTATCTCTTTCCCATCTACTCAAATTAAAATAGGTAAAAGAATATCAAATATTAAAGCAAAAATTGAGGTGCTACAGCAATTGCAATTTTCCCTTCTTACTGCAAGGGCTTGAAAACAAAGATACACAGAAACTATTTCCTCTGCATTCAGTAGTGTTGTTTGCAACTTTACAGAACTGTAAGATGGTGGCAGAATCAGGCTAACCCCCTTAAATGTAATGGAGGATCAAGTGTTACCTTTTGAACTTCTAATTCTAAAATTACCACCACAACTAAAAAAGGACAAGTTACCTCAAACTGACGCACAGAAATAACACCAAAAACTTGTTCAAAGTTCCTCAGGACAATGAATATAAGACACTAAGATATACAAGGTTTCTCTTTTTCTTCACTTTTCAAAACAAGCCCATCAACAATTTAGGAAACAAACCCTGACAGTTTTTATATTCCATTTTCCAAAACCTAAGGAATTCAGAAGACTATACATTATATTATCTAGCTACATATTCTAGTTGACCATAAAAGTACATTACAGCGTAATGTAAAGTACATCTCCCCCCTTCTCGGGAGCGCATCAAAGCGTTTCCTGCCACAGATACTCAACTCTGAACATTCAGATTAGCTTATTTCAAATTAGCTTGAGGGATACATCTACGCAATCTAAAATGACTGCGGCAAACAACGTTAGAGTTGTTCAGCAAAACCAAAGTTATTCTGGCTACTACTAATCAATCATGTTGGATGGCAAGAAATATCCCCTCTTGCATCTTTTTCTGATCGCGTTTCCTGCCACAGATACTCAACTCTGAACATTCAGATTAGCTTATTTCAAATTAGCTTGAGGGATACATCTACGCAATCTAAAATGACTGCGGCAAACAACGTTAGAGTTGTTCAGCAAAACCAAAGTTATTCTGGCTACTACTAATCAATCATGTTGGATGGCAAGAAATATCCCCTCTTGCATCTTTTTCTGATCTCATAGTCATATTAATCCGAGATCAGGATTTTGGAGTTTAATCTCAAATATCCTCAAAATAAAACTGGTAGGCACAAAAACAGTCGAAGGCAGTTAAGAAGTTTAACAGAATAATTTTATGTATTTTTATATATATAAAAAATATATATATTTTTATATATATTTAAGTTC
>NW_009222397.1:0-10895 GCF_000690835.1 Fulmarus glacialis | reverse complement strand
TGTCCTATTAAACTGTCTTTATGTCAACCAATGAATTTTACTCTGTTTTTCCTGATTCTCTCCCCCATCCCATTGGGGTGGAGGAGTGAGCGAACGGCTGTGGCTGCCTGCCAGTTTAAACCACAACAAAGCTGAAGTGGTCCTGAATCTTATAGTATAAACCTAGCTAATTGCTTTCTTATTTATGCCCTTCCTTTTGGTAACTGGAGGAACTTCTTCCTCCTGAGTACTTCAGCACACATCTAACTTTTAGGATTGGTTTGGCTCTTTTTAATTCAGTACTTTATCTTCATTTCAAGTAATTTCTTCAAGGCTTTAATGAATCTCTGTTGTCATTCTCTGTAAAGAGCTGTTGAACAGGACTATGAAGTCAACATCATTTGTACATCTAAAGTTTCCCCTTTGGTTGTTTCACTGACTTCTCACATACTATGAATTTTGGCTCCTAGGTTTTTTCTACTTTAATCACTAAAAATGAACACATTTGATTACATCTTTGTCTTTATTCTCTGTTGGCCTGTAATCATCTGGCCAGCTTCTCATCTGCTTTTATTGCTATCACTAATTCTCCAAAGACATTTTATGTCAACAAGCTTATCTGCTTGGGAATGCCATTCATTCGTAAGTTGTTGGGTGTTCTATATTCTTTTATATATGCTTATTTGAGTGGAGTTACTGTAGTGGGTTATCTAATAGGTGATATTTTCCAGAATCTGTGTTATCACAAGGATCTGATCTATATTATGCTTCACTCCTCTGGAAAAGTCACTGACAGGTACTTCTTCATTCACCTCTCTAGCATCCTTGTAAATGCCAGTAGAATTAATAGGTTTATATTCAATAGTTCTTTCACTTGTTCTTCTCTCCCTTGTTGTAGATTGGTTTTCTCATTTGCTCATGCTTTCTCTTTTCTGGAATGGTGTTAAACATCTTCTGGATGTTGTATTTCTTGTATTTATCATATTTTCTTGCATGAGTGTGGAAGTCTCATATTTTTTATTTGCCATTATTTCCCCTTCCTGGATTTGTATTTATCAAGCTTTGTTCTAATATTTTTACTTTTTCTTGCAAGAATTCTAAGATCTGCTTTCCCTCATTTACTTGAGGGATACCTCTCCTGAGAGAAAGCTCTTCAAGCTTATTTCAGCTACTGTGATTGCAGTACAGCTTTTCAAAATCTTCTTTCCATCACTTATTCATTTCATAGCCTTAGTAATTTGTCAACACTTGTATCTCATTGCCAACATCTTCAATTCAGACCTTCCAGACATCTGCCTTATCTCATCACATAAGGCCTGTGTCACATTTCTGCTCCCATATTCTTCTTCTGTTTTACATTCTTTGCTTATCTTTTGCTCCTGTATTCAATTTCTGTTTTGGATCTCTGGTCAACTTATTGTATTCTGTTTTCAGGCTTACCTCTTCCATTTTATTCTTCTTCAATGTCTTCTAACTGTTCATCATTTTATGCTTCATCTATTATCTTCTTCTATTTGTCTCTGTTTCTCTGGCTGCTCCTGTAATATTTCAGTTGTTGAGTTGTCTCATGTTCTTCCTCCATATATATTCATTTCTATAAGTAGTTTCATACAACAAATCAAACTACTTTCTTTTTACTCAAATTGGACAACTTGATCCAGGTGAAGTGCTGTTTTGTCTCTTCACAAAAATATTGATCTCTTTATCGCCTGGGATAAGCCAGTTTCCCTTACAATTTTCCGTAAATTATATTTAACTTCACTTAGTTTATGAATAGACACATCAGACTTGATATCTTTCACAATAACAGTGAAATGGAGATTACCCAGTGATACTACAAAGCAGCTTTGCAGAAATGTAGATGGCGGTCCTGATGAAGGCCAAGTTGAATGTGACTCAGCAGAGCACCCTTGTGGTGGTGAAGGCCACCTCTATAGTGGGCTACATTAGTGAGAGCACAGCCCCAAATCAGAAGTAGCCAGTGGGTCCAAGGAAGTAATTTTTCTTCTCTGTTCACCACTTATAAGATTACATCTGCAGTAGTGCCTGGTACTGATACAGTCTGGAGCACCCAGATACAAGAAAAGCATTGGCAAACTGAACAAGTTTAGCAAATGGCCAAAAAGTTGCCTAGCAGCTTGGATGGGGAGATCAAGAACTCTGGGTTTATTCATCCTGAAGAAGTGATCTAATTCCCACCCCCTGCCCACGGAAAGGGCAATTGTTTGTCTTTAGCTATGTAATGAATAGTAATACAGAAAAAAAATGTCGAACTCTTCTTAGAGGTGTGCAGTGAAAGGGTGATAGGCAACAGGCCCAAGTTGCAGCAAGAACAATTCCAAATAGATATAAAGAAAAAAATCACAGTGACAGTTGTCAGAAAGTGGAACAGGCTGCTCAGAGAGGTTGTGGAGTCTCCATCCCTTGAAAGATGGGCACAGCCCTAAGCAATCTAATATAATCTGACACTACTTTGGCCAGGGAGTTGTACCTCCAGAGGTCCCTCCCAATCTAAATTATTCCATAGTTATGCACAGTACAGTTCTGGAATGCAATTATTACTTAAATTGGCTGTGTAGGATCACAGCCTCAACTTTCTCTAATGTGTTTTTAAAGAGAGAATAAGTAACACTAATCAAAATGCGATCAATACCAAACACAGACAAGGAAGTTGAGCAAATAGTCCCAATCTGGTTTCCTTCAGGTTTTAGGAGACTGCTATATACTCCCAGGCTGCTACACAGCACCACAGTTTTTTCCTGTTAAGGAACCAAGCCAATAACTGATCAGTTGTAGTCAATGTGTGAGGATCGATAGATGAAAGGGGTTAATGGAATTGCACTGGAATTTATGAATTCTCAGTTTTGGGGTGGTGGGTGGAGGCTGGAGAAAATCGCGATGTGACTTACACAGTTTTGGATATAACTCTGATAAATCTACATTCATTAAAGAGCACTCCCAAAAATATAGCCTACAAGCACAGCAGAAAGGCTTTTGAAGCTAAATTGTTTTCCTGAAAACAAATACACAAACCGTACATGGGTATAGTATACTGCAGCCTGGAAAAGCACACATAACCACCACTCTATATCTCTTTTTGTTCTACATTATTCTGAAGGATACCTGTAATCTCAAAGTTGTGTAATTAATTAATCATAGGTTTATGGCCTTCCTTAGAAAGTTACATAAATTCACATTTACATTTTTATAGCTTTCTCTTAGGGAACATAGGATAAATCTCAGTTTTCCTTGAAGTCAGCAGCAAAACTTGCTATGAATGTCTAAAGAGTTAGGATTTCTTCCACTGATGCTACTTAACCTTCATAGTCAATAACAGCATATGTTCTCTTGACAGATGACATTTGTTCTGTGAGATAAAATCATATAAATGTGGACATGTCAGAGTTTGTTTAACTAAAAAAAAAAAGAAAAAATCCCTAAGCATTACACAAATTCAAAAGTATTCTAGATGATGGGGGTTACCCCTTAATGCTTAGATGTTGCTCCCTCTTCATCATTGTTAGACACCATGACAACAGAGCTGTGTATATTAAAAGATTTCCATCAGAAAAAATGTGGTGAAAAATATGATCAATTATTTTATTTAATTAAAGGTGGATGATGCTTCAAAGCCAGTAGCTGGAAAGGTTCTTGAAGTTTCCCAGAGTTACTTAAAATTTCATTTTCTCAGATCATGTGGTATACCATTTAATAAAAAAAACCATACTTTATTGAAATGGAAAAAACACAATAGAATGTGCTAAAATGTCAATATTCAATATTGCAAGGAATTTATGAGATATGCTTAATATTTCATTAAAACATGGGGCTCTATAGGAGTCTCTCTGGAACCTGGTGAGAAATACTGAATTAATCTTATTTTGTTTCCACTACCATATCCATGAAAATGTCAGATTCATAATAACCATAGGGCATGAAACGAAACTTGAACCAGGCAAAACCTTTCTTTGATGCAACCTTTAAGATTAAGCCACAGAGTCAATGCCAGCTCTCTCAGCAGCCATGGATGCAGCCCTTTGGGTCCTGTTGCTTTGTACAGATCAAGGTTGCTCAAGTAACACCTGAATTCATCCTCATCCACTGCTGGTCATTCTCCTTAGACCCTTTAATTAAGCATAAAGGTCTGCAAGACCTTGTTGATGACTGAGGCAAAGATATTGAATACCTCAGCCTTATCTGTGCCTACTGTCACTAAATCACCCACCCTATTCAGCATTGGGCATATTCTTTGTTCAGCTTTAATCAAATATTCATATACAAAAAGTAGTTTCAGGGGCCACTTCTGTGTTTTGTTAGCCACATCATATCATATTAAAGAACTTCTATATTAATTGAATATAAAGAAATCAGCATATAAAAATAGTTATATTAATTTTTTCTGGGGTTTTTGACGTCTGGTCTTCCAATGATCTATTTTTCTTCCCAGTTGATGTTTCTTGGCCATATACAATAACACCATTTATTTGGTTTGGTTTGGTTTGGTTTTGGTCTGGTTTCTTTCTTCTTCTTCTTCTTTCTTCTTTTCTTCTTCTTTTCTTCTTCTTCTTTTCCTTCTTCTTCTTCTTTTCTTCTTCTTCTTCTCTTCTTCTTGTTTTCTTCTTCTTTTCCTTTTCTTCTTCTTCTTTTCTTCTTCTTCTTCTTTTCCTTCTTCTTTTCCTTCTTTTCCTTCTTCTTTTCTTCTTCGTCTTTTCTTCTTTGTCTTTTCTTCTTCTTCTTTTCTTCTGCTTCTTTTCTTCTTCTTCTTCTTCTTCTTCTTCTTCTTCTTCTTCTCTTCTTTTCTTATTCTTTTCTTCTTCATCTTTTCCTTCTTCTTCTTCTTTTCTTCTTCTTCTTTTCTTCTTCTTTTCTTCTTCTTATTTTCCTTCTTCTTTTCTTCTTCTTTTCCTCCTTCTTTTCCTTCTTCTTCTTTTCCTTCTTTTCCTTCTTCTTCTTCTCCTTCCCCTTCTCCTTCTCTTTCTCCTTCTTCTTTCTTCTTCTTCCTTCTTCTTTTTCTTTCTTCTTCTTCTTCTTTCAGTGATACAGTGAGAGTGCTACTAGAGTGAAAGATATCAAAAAAAGTCAACAGACCATAACCCAAAGGTCTCAACATTTTAATAGGAAACCAGAACATTTTAATAGGAATTCAGTCTGAAACAAATAAACATGTGAAATGGGATTTTTTTAGATTGTCTACAAAACATTATTTATTATTGTGGTGAAAGTGTTATTTTTTGACCCAAAGTTAACACTTGTGCCTTTTACAGGGTGATCATTTTAGGAAGCCATTTAAAAAAAAATCATTTACTGGCAGGCTCAGAAGACTGGGGAGTTCTACGTAGCATAGAAATATGAAGAGAAGGACAGTAGTAAAGATGGCAGCTATGAGATAACACAGGAGTGAGCACAAAGGAATCAATAAAAGAATCATAAGAAATGGCAGCAGATATATGAGCAAGAATTAGGCTGTACTTTTCAGAATATGCGATATTACTTGTGCAACTCAGTTATTATTGCATATTTTAGATTAAAGTTTACTTTAATTTATATAAACCATCTGACTGTTGATAAATAAGACATGACAAAAATCATACAGAAGTTTGTCTGAAGTAGTTGTTTGCTCCAGAGAATTAATTTGTTCCTGATTTGGGTAAATACCATCACTCCAGGAGCTTATCCAGTCTTTTAAAGTAGTAATTCAGAGGAATGTACCAGTAAATCATTGAGTTAATCCTCCAGTGAAAGGTATTACCAAAATGGGTGCATATACATCTACTTTTTCTACATGAGTACTGTATTTTTTATTGTGTACAAATTTAATGAGAAAACATGGCTGTGATCAATGCAATAATAGATTTTTAGCCTCTTGGAAATATTTGCATTACTATATACATAACATTTTTAAAGGATAATTTTGTTCTGCTGTACATACTTTAGAAACAGCAACCAAGTTATACTATCTCAAGATTGCAAAAAGGGTTTTTTTGGCATCATGTGGGACAAGATTTTTTGTAAAGCTTTGTATTTTTCACTTATTTTCAAATATCTGCCTGTGATTAAATTTAGGATAGAGTGGCTCTATATGCAGATGAAACTACTGTATTTTTTCTGAGCTACAGATATACAGAATTTTATAGCATTATCTGTTAAAACATTATCACTAGGATTAAAAACATTAGCAATCATTTTTAAAACTGAAGACTCTGTACATTAATTATAAAAGGAATAACTGTAGAGGTAATTTGTAGCTCAAAGCACTTAAGCATGGCAAACAAAAAAAAACAGCTTTTTTGCATTTTACAGCAATTGTACTTGGTTATCTTGATGTTATTATCCTCTGCACATCTGTTAGACACTGTATTTAGTTAACATATGAAAAAAAAAAATTGTCAAGTTCCTAGTGGCCTCTCCAAAAATGTCACATCTCAGATTTTGTAACGTTTTGTACTTCCTAAAGCAGAAAGGTTGATTGTACCCATGTGAATTTTCCTGTGGAAATATGGAAATTAATTTAAAACAGACTGAATGACTCGTCACAGGAGCCTCTGTGTTAGATTACAAGCATTTCCATGTGTAAACAGGGAGCTAACAATAACTCTTGCAGTAAGACAACCAAAGATTTTATTCCCTTTCTCCCCTCTTGTCTCTCTTACATGCAATTATTTTTCTTATTTAAACCTTAGCAGCTAGATGATCATTGATTTTGTCAAGTGTTAAACCAGCTTATTTGAAGAATGTCACACATGCCTTGTGTTAAGTAGGTTTCAGGCTTCTGACAAATTTCCATTGTATGCATCCAAAAATAAGTTCCTGATCCACCTTGGCATACATGGAAGTTTACTTGACAATTGTTATGGCTGAGGCTGAAAAGAATGAAGGATTGCCCTGCATGTAGTGACTTCAGCAAGTGAGAAAAAATAAACTAGATTAGAACCACCATTCTGCCTTTTCCTCGGAAGGATGGCTAGGAAAATATGGGAAATAAAAGATCTCATTCCAGCTGGCAGCTAGGACATTAACCGTATCAGGATATATGCTATATCAGGACTACAAATTAAATCATATAATGTACACCTGTATTGTTTCAAAGTAATAACCAGGATGTCTCTTTCTGATTCTGCTGCTTGTATAGGAAAAATGAGAATAAAGAGTGTTAGAATATTTATGGATCAAATAAGGAATGACTTTGGGTAGATTTTTAGATATTTCTGTGATAGGAATTGGCAGCTTTTCTCTTCAAATAACTGTTCTCTAGCTTTTTGAGTGGAGTAAATGTTTAAGTCTGTAACTGCAGATTATGCAAATAACACTTTAAATTTGACTTTCTTATGACAGTGTGATTAGAACTGTTTGTGAACCATTTCAAATTTATAAGAAAAATCTCCCCATCCTTGGCATAGGACACCAATCTGGGAACTTCCAATTCTTGTCTGTAGAGGAGTCCTTGCAACCCCAGGTAGTCAACCCTGATTTATTCTAATTTTCATCCACAATCAGTTCAGATATCTGGTGTTTTCAAAACCAAAAATTTATCAAGACTTCATGAAACCACTCTTCAAAACTAAGGACATTTCAGCCAAGCATGTTCACTGTTTTTGTTGTTGTTTTGATTTTTTTAGGGATGAGTTTCTTGGCTGTGATGAATTGGAATAATTATTTGGATATCAATTTGATTACTCTGATTTACAGCAGATCAGCCTTTTCTTGTAATCATTAACATTGAAAAATATGTCTCCTTTTTTTCTCTTTTAAATGCTAGTACGCACTAATACAAAACCATTGACAAAATATAATGATTTTCCAGATTTTACATCTCCCAACTCATGATTCAATCTGTTGATTAACCTCTGGCTTTGCAGGGAGAGAAAATTCTGTGTTTCTTCACACATTTCACATCTGTATAAAACTGGCTCCATAATTCATCTACCTATGCATCTATTTCTATACGACAAAGATTCCAACAATTTTGGAAAGAGACTTTCTTTCCCACAATTCCTGATTATGTACTTTCTTTCTTTGACAATAATGAAGAAAATCCCTTTGCCATCACCTTATTGCTTATGTAGCTGTAGGATTAGTGAAATTTTAACCATGTTTGTACATGGCTGAGAAATTGAAGTCAGTAAAAAGAAATCAGATGATCAGTCTGAGTTTCATGGATGGCAAGTGCAGAGAGTATTTGGGAATCAATGAAATTAATTCTGATAAGCTGTCCAATGCCATTGAATAAAAAAAAAAAAACAAACCACAAAACACTACCACACAGTTCTGTCCTAAATTATATGAAAAAATGTATGTTAAACTATTGCATTCTACCATAGTTGGTTGCGCCTTTTTCCGAAGAGTGGGTGGGCAGACATTACAAAAAATATTTGTTAATGCTTGTGAATAATATTGCGTCAGTACTGCATAAAAGCATGCATCAGGATCACTAGGTTTCTTATGAACCTGGGATTACTGTACATGTCTTAGGTATAGGACCATTCTGCTTAAGCTAAGTATGCTGCCAAAGACTGTTACAAGAGAAAAATCAGCACTCTGCATACTTGTATAACTTGTCTAGATTTTGCCACTGTTGGGTGGAATTGTATTGTTTGATCTAATTAATGTCAGCCCTTAGGTGATTTTTCACTTTTTCTCATTTCCTTTTTTTCCCAAGTTTATTGTACTCCTTCAGACTAATATCAAAGTAATCCTTAACTTCTGATTGTAGGGTTTTTTTTGGTTTTTTTTTTTATGGATAGTTGTGAAAAACAGTGATACGCATTTGATTCTTCTCATTAATATTTAGCCTGCATCTGCATATCATTCTCTAATGCTATGCCAAAGCTCATATTCAGTGCACAGAAGTGACTATAACAAAGACGTAGGAAGTTGTCATGAATGAGTGGTTTAGAGGCCGCTTAAAGAATCACCTTCAAAGGTATTAGCAGAAAGTGATTTTAATAGAGATTTATAAAGGTGCGACCTAACAGAATTTGATGGAAAGGTTCACTCTATTACTTACAACACGGATGAAACATATAAAGAAAAATCATCTAAGGGTTTATATCTTAGGGACTATATGTGTTTAGCAGCAGTCTAGGGTTCACTCACAGTTTTAGCAAGACTTAATCATCAACTAATCATTAACAAACTTTAGTAGCACTTAATCATTAACTAATTTAAATAAGTGTTAATAGAGTCTACTATAATCATGCCTTAATTACAGATTATGCTTACTATTAGTCCACACATACAGACAGACAGAAATATACATATATGTATGTACAGAAGGTATACCTCTTAAAAATTCCCCTTTATTTTGGTGAAGAAATATTCACGTCGAATGTCTAAGCATTTCTTTCTCAACAGGCGAAGGGTTGAGCTTCGAGGAGTGAAGGGGTTCAGCCCAGGTCCCGTCGTTGGCGATGGTCCTCTGAATATCACAGATTCGAGAGGTTGCGAGCTCTGAGAAGCGTCCCACTCAGAGGGAGATGCTGGGCAGACCCCACTGTGGTCTAGGAGAGCTCAAAGGGCCTCACTTTTAGGAACACTGTTTATAGGTTCGCAAGATGGTTGGCTTTAATCATCCATAAATTTCCATCCTGGCCATGGTCCCAGGTGGTAATTACTAAAAATCCGCAAGGTTTCAGTGTTCTACCTGACAGCTGGGCCAGGCAGTAGGAGTACGTTCCCAGCCTCAGCTATGCAGAGCTTCTGATACAGTCAAGGAGCGCTCAACCGCCAGACTCAGTACACCAACACTGAGGTTTCATGGAAATTTCTGAGATCAAGTAGTCCAGATCAACAAGTGGCCCATGAAAAAGGGGTGTGTGTGTGAATGCACCACTGCAGAAGTGTATTTCTATAATGAGGGAAGGGGAAAAATGACTGCTTTAAATTTATGATTTACATGACTAACTTTGAAGAAAAATTCTCAGTGTATGCTGGCTGAAAAGCTTAAAGATGATTGCTGCAGTATTCCAAGCCAGGAAATGCAGAAAAGGTAAAGGAAAGGAAGTGCATGTGCATTATAGTGACAAAAAATATGATAAATTCTGACATTCTCCTTAGCCATTTTCTTTCTAAAACTGTCAGAAAAAAAGGAAAGTAGAAGGTCTTGCCAGAAGATATGAGAAGGAAATTCTAAGCTGTGTATTTTGAAGTCTGTGCTAGTTGTTTAAAATTAATTATTTGTGCCAGTGTAATCATATATAGGAACCTTTTTTTTTTTTTAATTTTCCCCTTAAAAATGTTCACATTTGTATAAAGTAGGACCATATCACCTGGTTAAGGCACTTAAGGCACTTAACTTGTGTGCCTACTTAAAAAGCCTAGTAAACTGGTGCTCTTAATTATGGCAGAATTCAACTGTCAACCAAACTTAGCTATCTTAAAAAAAGTGAAGAGCATCTCCTTGCAAATTTTCTCTCTCTCCACTTTACTATATATCAAAATTAACTTCAAAGCCAAATCCTTCAACTGAGGAAATTTCTGTATTGCATGCAGTTTGGGGGGATTTTTCTAGAGAAATATCCTTGTGGGAACTTTCTTATATTTTTCCCAAGATTTTCCCCATTGACTACCTCTAGAGACTGAGCCAGGTAAACCTTTACATTTAACCAATATGGCTGTTTGCATCTGCTTAAGGAAGTCTGTTTCAACAAGCATAATATTTTACTGCAGGGTCCCCTGCCCTCTTGCCACCAGGCAGAAGGAGGGGACTCAGGAGACGGGGGGGAATGGACACAGGTCCCTGCTCGGGGCGCCTGGCGAATCCCCGCCCGGCCTCCCTCACCTCAACCTTCCCAGTTACCCCTACACAACAGGTACGGGGCTTTGGAGCTTGAGGGCCAGACAAATGAGGAGGTAGATGAAGGCCCATCCAGGGGGTTGCCCAAAGCGAGTCAGTCAGCCCCATGCATTACGACTGCCTC
>NW_009222396.1:0-69110 GCF_000690835.1 Fulmarus glacialis | reverse complement strand
TCTATGATTCTATGATTCTATGAAAGTATTACAGTATGTCCAGAGGAGGGCAACCAAGATGGTGAAAGATCTTGAGGGCAAGACTTACGAGGAGCGGCTGAGGTCACTTGGTTTGTTCAGCTTGGAGAAGAGAAGGCTGAAGGGTGACATCATCACAGTCTACAACTTCCTCACGGGGGGCAGCGGAGAGAGAGATATTGATGTCCTCTCTCTGGTGACCAGCGATAGGACACATGGAAATGGTATGAAGCTGTGTCAGGGGACGTTCAGATTGGACATTCAGAAAAGGTTCTTCACTGAGAGGGTAGTCAATCACTGGAACAGGCTCCCCAGGGAAGTGGTTATGGCACCAAACCTGTCAGAGTTCAAGGAGTGTCTGGACAACTCTCTTCTTAGTCATATGGTCTAGTTTTAGGCAGTCCTGTGAGGACCGGGGAGTTGGACTCAATGATCTTTATGGGTCCCTTCCAACTCGAGATATCCTATGATTCCATGATTTTACAATTCTATGAAATAATTGTTAAAGGTCCTAAGATAGCTTCAGACAGCCTTCTAAACATCTCAGCACAAATTTCTTAGAATCTGAGACATCTGAAACCATCAAACTTACTGCGATTTATTCTAGGCTAAGTTTCCAGGTCCCTGCTGTTGTTATTAACCGATGATCTCTTTACATTTCAGGGAACTGTGAAGCAGTAAAGCATTAAATATTCTGGTTCCCCTGGTTCAGTAAAGGATAAGCTCTTCCTATAGTTTTCCTCCACTGTTAAACATCTTATAAAGATTCTTTCATGCCACTTGTGTCATTTGCTAAATACAACTCCTTTTCTTCCTTGTACTTTATGATTTTGACTCCAGACTTTTCTTTCATATTCATTCCAACTATTTTTTGTTCTGATTTCCACATTCTACATGCTTGCCTCTTAAGCTTCAGTAGATCAGAGTTCCAGTGCACCAGTATAGTATATTGTTGCTATAAAAAATTTAAACTAAAGAAAACAATTAAAAATATACTGATATTTTCAGAATGCCCTTTAAAAGTTTACATAAGAAATATGAAGTCATCTTCTCTATCTCCGAGTATCTGCAGAAGACAGAAAAACTCTGAAGGTAGAAATACAATACTTTTATTTCCATTAGGTCTGTCAAAGATAAATGAACAAGATAGGTGTTGAGATTAGAGTTCTAAATTATCTTCTTTCAGGCTAGAATAACTTATATTTCAACACATATATATGCCCAGATTTTTCAAAGAGCCTCAGTATTTATAAGAAGCCAGGTTTTGTAACTCAGAATCTGAGCAGTTCCAGAAAAACCCAATTATTTCAAATTCTAGGTCTGGGACCAATATAGTTTAAGGCATTGTTAGTTATACAATGACACACCATCAGTATAATGTTGCTGAAAGGTGCTGCTATTGCAAAGCAAATAAAACCATTAGATTTTCAGAAAAGCAGGTGATTCCTTTCCTGCTGTGCTGTGAATAGAAGAATCAAATTATTTTGATCCAATAAACTCAAATAAAATAGGAAAATTATGGATTGATATTAGATTATATCTTTATTTCACTTTTCTTTCTAAACCAAATAGGACTCTTAATAGAGTTTTTCATGTTCCGAAGGCAAAGTAGGTACTTACTCTTCGATTATTTCCTATAAGATTTCTCTGTTTCCATATGTCACATATAAAATGAAAACAAGGTTCAATCTCTTCTTACAATAATTAGCTCTAATAATTAAATACTGGCCACATTTTCATACAGTAACACATTTGAAATCAGTACATTAGTCATACTAATGGGTACTTAAAAAGCTTTGGATATTATCTCACAAAATTAAATCAATGGAATTTTGAATTAGCTGGAAGTTTTTTGGGGAAAAAAGAAATACCACAAGAAGAAACTAGAGTAGTTTCAGAAAACAGGTCCCATGAAAAAACATGTTTTCCCTAAAAGAATCCTTGAATGTCAACAAATGCTAAATATCTGGCTTGGAGAAATCAGATGCCTGGCACAGTTAAACTTTGAACGGGAAATTTATATTACCTTGGAAGATGCCTACATTCACTATTTGCTGAGGTGGTACATAATGTGCTTGAAACCCATATTATCCAGCTCTTTTTCTACTCTTTTCTCCTTCCAGTCTGAGAACTCACCTGCAAAATCTCATATTTCAACATGGCTTTGACCTACCAAACACATTTGATAAGACTTGTATTTCTTTCCAAGATTTCCTAGACAGAAATGCATATTCATGTACTATGCAGCACATGCTCAAAGATTTTGGTGTGTTGAAGATGTATTTAGGCTTCTTTTACATAAAATGCACATATTTGGACAAGCAAATTTGTTGAAACAGAGATATACAATGTCACTAATTAATGGATTCAAAAAGGTAACATCAGAGAGAGGAAAAAAATGAAACTAAACTGAGATCCCACCGAGGATCAATTTGCTGTACTTTTTAATGCTTGCAAATACATCTTTACTCCTCTGGAGAAGCATTTTCTAGCTCAGGCTATGTAAATGGTGCCTGCTGCTGTCTGTACACCTGCCTCAATAGCTATTTTCAAAGGTTCTTTTTTTAAGACTCTGTGCCCAGGTGCACCTTGTTGCACTCAAAATCTTCTTATGGGCTGAAAGGACTGTACCTTATATATGCAGATCCAATAAATTACTGTAAGTTCAATTAATACTTTAACATTCTAATAAAAATACAAAAAAGTTATTGTTAGTCCAGATACAATGATGCTAACATTTATAGTCTGTATCATCTAATTATTACAGAAAAATCCTGTTAATAATGTAGTTAAGATTATTGTACATAAATGTCCTGGCACCTAAACCTTCTTCTCAGTTCTTATGCTCCACCTCCTCAAATATTCTCTGGATCTAAAGGTCAGTATATGAAATCTTCCTCAAGAAGAATGAAGAAGGAGGCCTTAGAAAAAAAGGGTTGGACTTAGATAAAAGATCGTCCCAGAAAATTCAACTGTTTCCCAAATATAAGCAAAACTAGAAAGGCAGCTTCTCTTCCCAGAACCTTAACATCTAAGAAAAAAACTATTGGTTTTCTTTTGGTGTGTTTGTGTGTTACAAATGTGGAGCCCTGCAGCAGGATGTCTCAAGGAAAGTTGGTTTGGTGATTGTCTTTTGATGAACAAGAAATCTCCCTCCCATAAACTTTTGGATCTTACCCTATTGGTGGTTTTTGACATTGCAAACATTTGAACTTAGTCCTTTTTACTTTTAATTACTGTCTCTGCTGCAGAAATATTGCACAGACCCTCATCGTGAAGTTTAAGATATGTGTGCATGAAGAGTTTGCTTGCTGTTATCTACTATCTTTATACAATGCAGGACCATTGTTAGAACTGCACAAGCCACTTGAAAGCAAACTTCGAGGCTCCTAGGTGATCTGAAATAAAAGTTGTAGGATTAGGAAGGAAATAGGCTTGCTCACATCAGAAATACATATTTCCGCAGAATATAGTTAGATAGTGTATTTTATTTAGGGAAGCTATAAAACACCTAATAGGGCATTGCTGTGTATACAGAAAGTGCTACCTTCAAGTGTAACTAAAATGTCAATGTTAGTCATACCAAGCTTCCTCATTTTTCTTTCCTTGACAGCATTTTTTGTAAGAGAACTAGTTCTGTATTTTCTACCTATTGTAGGGTAGGAAGTAATTTACAATAGCAAGAAATAAAAGGTTATAAAATGTGTTATTACAGTTACTTCTAGTTTTCCTAGCTACTGCCGAGTTCTTATGGCCAAATCTTTTTTTTACAAACTCTTATATTGTGCTATGTACTGAAAGGCTTTGACCTGTTAATGTAACCACAAGCAGGGGTGAGAAAATTTTTAGTGTGCTGATTCTGCTGCAGTTTAAAAGAATGACCCAGAACTATGTTCTAAATCCACAGAAACCAGCTCATTATTACTCTCTTCATACACACCTACTCACCCACACCTGTGCACACACACAAGCACTTTCCCTCTTTCCTCTGTTACAGGTGGGTATTCAAGATGCGTAAGTCCACATCTCCCTACACAAATTTTAATAAGGGTAAGTGCCAGGATCCCATTGCACATTATTCCACTTGGGAGTATCTGTCTTATTTAGAAGTATTACCTGTGCAGATCCTCATTACCCAGTGGCGTTCAGATTGTGTCATGAGAGAAGAGGAGCAGTAGTCTATATCATTGCTGGAGCTCACGTGGAATTAACATTTTTTTGCAAGCTCAGGGCAGCTGCCTTCTGCATTGTATGAATTTGTTTGTGCTTTATGCTTTGTTCTGTTATTCTGTTGACTATGCTTTTAAAACCTTCTTACCCATATGGCACTATCTTTGAATAATACATCACCAGTGTGCCTCACTCTAATGATTTACTAGGCTTATAAATCATTTGAAACACTGTTCAGGCTGATGATGTATTTGAGTAATACATCACCACAAGATGCTGCTGAGATTACTCTAAAGATGGCGCTGTATAGAAAGGCAACCTAGGGTATATTCAGTTACATACTATATTCATTTTTAAAAGGAGCTGCCGCTAATGGAGATACTCTTACTTCTTACTACATGTCATAGCCTTTCTCAGAGGAGTTTAATAAAACCTCCTTTACCTTTTCTAGGAGAGAGATTCTGCGAGATTCCCAGACTCTATTACAGTTTGGTTTATTAAGAATTTTGGGATTTTTTTTCAAAAATCTGGTTTGGATATTTGTTTTTCGAATTTATGAAGTAATTCTAATTTGGATTAGAGAAAAACAATTAAAAATATATATCAAAAGCAAAGGAACGAAGATAGATATATAAAGTTGGAGAATCTTTATTGTCTATGTTAATGTAAAAGTTAATCAAAACAAAAAAAAAGTGATCTGTAATGAAATCTGACATAAATATCCAGCAAGTGAAGGATCATAATCTAAGCTACAAAATGTTGTAAGCTCTCTATGTCAGAACTTCAAGTTTCATTCCAGATAGTAACCACCTAAATTTAGGTAAAGAAGATAAAGAAACTGATAGTAGAGCTGTTCAAATAATTAGGTTTTCAGTTCCATAACAATTGAAAAATTAAAACAAAACCAAGCAATATTATTTTCTCTAATTGGGGAAAAAAACCAAGATATTTTAAGTAAAAAAGAAACAACAGCTTGAATGAAATTTAATACTTTGATTTCATCCAAACTAGCATAGTTCATTCAGCTTTTGCAGAGGCTTTTTATCCCGTTTGAACTTTGATCTAGATAAATATTGGATTCAAATTAATATTAGCAACAAAATATTTCAACTTACACAGCAAAAATATAAAAAACTCTGTTGGAAATCATTCCATGAGTTCAACATTGTCTTTTTTCAAATTAAGGTAGACTCCTGTTTTGAGTAATGCAAGGAAAATTTTGTTCAGAAATGCAGCCAGATTTGTACATCTCATTCTCCAAAGTAAAGTGGACGGCTCATTGCAAGCTTGGTGAAATAGTACTGGTTAGGAAAGAGCTTCTTCTTGTACTTCCATAGGGACACTTCTCTATGTCACAGAGTAGCAAAGAGAAAAATTACAAGAAAAATCACAAATGCCTACACTTATCATACATTGGACTAGACACTTGACTTTGATGAAGCCCTTCTCAAAAGCGATGCCTTTGAATGATGAGCCCTGCAATTTGGGTGAATACCACCATTTATCAAATGTGAAATGAACAAAAGTAAAAACACCATATTGAATCAATACAAATGAACTTATGGAAAGTGATGCAGGGATAATAGCATCCGTGACACTCCAAAATCTACAAATATTAAATTCTATACATGTTATAGGGAGAGAAACTGAGTAATCTTTGGAAGAAAGCAAGTCAGAAGACACAGTAATATAAAGAAACCTGCAAGCTAACATAAATTATCAAAGTACTACATTACTGTTTATTGTGACAAAAACCGAGTCTTTGCTAGACTGCAGAACTTGGCTGAACAGGTTTTTACTGATTTTGTATCTGTCTTACCATTGAGAAAGACCTCCAAATGTAATGTATTTAGAAGAGAGAGGTGAATCTAACAATTTATAGCTCAAATTGTTTTCTATGTATGTTCCTAAATCTTTTTACTCTTCCCCCCCCGCCCCCGCGCCCGAAAAAGAATCAAGAAGAAGATCAAAGAGGGGAATTCTATGACCATTTTATTCCATTATGAGCCAAGTGGCCTGAACAATTCTTTGTGACACAAAGATGGTGAAAATGAAAGTGGGTTTTCGATGTAGAGTGATCTCAAAGGTCAAAAATTTGATATGTGTATGTTCTAACTCAGTAAAAAGGTGAAGTTTACTGAAACTGATACAACCCCAGCACAACATGAAATTACTGAAGAGTTTCTTTGCTGTAGATCAATAAGGGCTTTTGATATATGGAACTTAGCATAAGCTGTAAGCAGTTCAATTGATTCAAGAAATTATAAAAAATAAATTAGTAATAACCATTGTTTTGATGACAGCTTGATTACAAAAAGGCAAATGGGATTATTTGTCAAGCTTCTGAAAAGTTTGCAAAAACAAAGCTTAGTGAAAGCAAATAAGTCCTTTTCTAATACAAAAATTCTTATATGGGTATGAAAAATACAGCAGCAGTATAGAAGAAAATAACTGAGCTTATATGTGGCCTCCAAAATTCTGAGTAGCTGGTATATATATTCTTGTTAGTAGTAAGCCGAAGAAGAATGGGTTCAAGATATTAATTAATATTAATCACTCTGATGTTAAAAAATAAATATATAGAGTTGACTGATTACAAAGTAAGAGTTAGTCCTGTTGCTAGAGCAAATGATGATTAATTATTTGTTAGATGAATGGGTGGTAATCATAATTCTACATGTAACATGTTCCAAGTTCTTTCTGTTCACTGTGCTGTTGTACCTTTGTCACTCTTTCTGTTCAGGGGTGTGATATGGTTGGGGCTTCTTAAATACAATCGTAATATAAACAGATAATATTAAATGACTGATTCTTCCAATTTTTATCCATAGCTTCCCCTCTCTTGAGAAGAAATAAATATATATAGGTAGAAAAATGTAGGACATTTCATTTATGACATAATGAGAAATCAGACAAGCCCTCTGAAAGGGTGAGAGGGTATTAAGACATTATCAGGGAGCAAATAAATTACTGAAATCCTGTTGGATCTTGATTGATCTCTGTGCAAAAGCCAGTAATAATGATATTGGATCCATCTTTAACTGCTGCCAACTTACTATATTTCAATCAGAAATAACAGAGCTGAACCAACATCTAACATTAGATCAGCGGAGTGAGGTTCTGTGGGAGAGCTACAAATGCAAACAAGCAAGAGAATTTATGAACTGAATGAAGCAATTATCTCTACTGAGAACAGCGGCATTAGGGAACCAATGATTTCACATACTTGATTTTATGTACCTTCTATTGCATTGCTTAGGGAAAAGTAATCCTGTTTCACATTGAAGACAATGAGGCAATTTTTTTTCATAACATCCTACATAAAACTACAAAATTTGTGATTATGGTATTTGTGGTTCCTTAAGCAATCAATTTAGCTTATGCAATCTGAGCATCAAGATGTCTAATAAGAAGTAGAACTTCTGGTTTGAGCACTAATTACTCAATAACATGTTGTACAGAACTGATTTTATTGGATGCACTAGACGTATTTTGCAGGACTTTACAAGTACTGGTATTTAACAAGTTCCCTTAAAGAGACAAAGTATTGGTCTTTAAATTCACCCTCTTCCTTTACTCATTGGCAAATTTTCTAGCACAATATTTTTATATAACAAAGAGTATATGAAAGGTAAAAACTGTTTTAGGAGAATGAAGGCATACTTTCTTAATAGAGCAAAATAGTTAGATTAGTTTATTAAATATGCAGATTTGTGGGAGAGAAAATATATATGCATCCAACTCTGTATTGCTGGAGTGAAGCCTGCATTTTGAAAAATGCCCACTCATACCGAATAATAACAACTTTACAAAAAGTAATGCTGTTACACCTGTGATGGACTAAGGAAATAAGAGATAAAACGGTTTGTAGGGGGAAGGATATTGTTCTTTAGACCACCTGATTTTGCTAAGAAAAACAAGTAAGATCTCAGGTGAAGAATCAGATGTGAAGGAGGACGTATGTAGCTGATAGCTGTCTAAGCCACACACACCAGTGGCAGGTCTAGTCATATTTACAGGAATCCAAAACCCGTTGGTACATAGCCTAGTTTTCACAGCTACTGAAAACATTGATGGGTGCTGCCCATAGATGGCCAGGAAGTCTACTAAAAGTCCTTTATAGCAACATATTTGCTTATCTGTATTGAGTTATTTCTGTTAAACAAAAACCACCTATTGTTTGGCTCTTTTCAAGAGCAATAACAAACATTGTGAAGATTTGATTTGCTCTCAGATTTTATGGAGAAACTATGGGCTAATCATCATGTCATATAAATCACCAAAGTGCCTTTGATTGAGCGTGGGATCTACAAAGGTTGTCAGAGGCAGGATGATTTTTCCCAACACTTGACCTTGGCTTTAGAAAACATAAATTAGGATTATATATTGGTAACATGATTGCTCTGTTAAAGGTTTGACATTTATATTTTGTACAATAAGAAAATATCAATAAACAAAAAGTTTAAAGGAGCTATTTGTCTTTGATTTTAGACAAGTTAATAAAAAAGAAGAGGCTAGAAGCTGTTCCATGATTTTTAGAAGTGTACTCTTTTGGAGTAATTAAGCATTTTGAGTGTTTAATGTTTGGATATGTGCACACATGCATGTGTACATATTGTGAAAATACATATTTTCCAAGGAATTTCATTGTTCTTAGTTTGGTTCATCATTTAACTTTCTCCCTGAGTGCACTAATTTTACCATTTCCCAGAGGGACGTTTCACTTAGTTTCCTTTTGGATTAGCTGGTGCTCTGAATTTGAATTTAAAGTTTAAAGGAACCATTTGATTTTAATGACTTTTATGTGTAGTGCTCCATTGAGTTTGGATTTTAGCACATAGAACTACTTTTCCATAAGGTGATTTTTAGTAAATCCCTGTGTGTAAAAGAAAGATAAACACACATCAGTGAGTTTGTTATTGCAATTAAATTACTGGATTTTTACATTTGAATATGTTTCAAACATTGAAAAGCATGAAGGGACTGTTTCTCATGTTGGTCATAGACACTTTTCTAACACTCCAAAACTTGAAATAAGCCTGTCTGTTTTCTTTGATCTCAGAGAATATTAAAATGCCATGGTTTTCTAAATATATACAGTCAGTTCAGGAAAGCAATGCTTCTTCAAAGACACTGTTAAAAACCAAACTCTTAAACAGTAACCATCTCCTTAGATTCTGTATTTAGATAAATATTTATTTATTTACTTACTCACTTAAATAAACTTCCACACCCTGCTCAATCTTCCTGTCCTCACTAACTTTGCCTCTCTCTCAGTTCCGTTCATTTCAACTAACTATAAGGTTCAATGTTTCTTTAAAGCAGAGTCTAGGCACCGCTAAACACTGATCCCATGCCCATTCCAGGATTTGCAAATTCTTTCTTTAGTCATGCAGTTGTTGGGTTTTTTTTTCTCTTTCCCCTTCCAAGTATGAATTAAATACGTACATCTATAAATCTCTATAAACCAGGAGATGGTTGCACACTCTTTGAAATACCATTCTATTAGAAAGGTCTCAGTGTCCATCAAAACGAAGGAAACGTTCCTCTCCTATTCACGAGATAAATCCAAGAAGCCACAAGAAACCTGGACTTAGTGCTGTTTCCCAGCCACAATGAAGGCTGAGAAAATATGCTATATATTGAATATTCCTCCTTTGGTGTCTATAATTTTATTTAGTGATAGGAATTAGTATATTAAGAGGGTTAGAACATTAAGAAGGGCAGTATAGTATATATTATGTTTGGGAAGGTAATACTCAGATTACCTTGACTTCTTGGTATTTGGAATGGTTGTGCAGGCAACATTTTATTCCCACAGTTTTCTAAGTGTTTGGTAATACAGTTGATAATAAGTGTATATCCAAAGCCATACTGTGGCCAAGAGTTTTCCACACCTTACCTGTTCATTCCCTCACACTGTCACCAGAATCATTATGGGTACAGCAAATGCTGTTCTGAGCTCTAATTTTCATGGGAATCACAAAGTCAAGATAAATTACGTTAAGCTAGCTTTTGAAGTCATGGAACTCCTTTGTTTCAAAAGAAAAAAGTGGAGGAAAAACGATTATTTCACCCAAAATTCCAAAGCTTGCTCAATCTGTTTGCTACAACTATCATGTTAGCATTTCCTCCACTTCACAGGGCAGAATGTCTGATCCTGAAGACACTCACAAGAAATAAATTATTACTTTCCCCTTTCCTACTGTCATATTTTGGAGGAATTGTTTGCCATTCTGCCATGATGTGAGCAATCATAAAATCTGTCACAACACCAGGTATTGAATAGAAACCCGGAAATCTTTATTGTTCTTCCTTTCTTCCAAAAGAAAGATAATTCCACATCTTTAGCAGACCAGTTCTCTTTTTTTCTGTTCTTTGTTGTATGGCTTGTTGTGGGGAAAAGAGATGCCACCCTTCTGTTCTTGATCATTTTCCCTTCCCATTCAGAGAAGCTCCAACTTGTGACATGGGCAAACAGTACTACAGTGGTTCTTCATAGGTCCTGACTTCTGTGTAGACACTTAGGGAAGCTCTTGACTGAACTGTTTGATTTAGAAATTTTTGGAAGAAATATAAAGTGTTATCCTTTTGGAATTACATCACTTTATTGGAAGGCAATCTCTGAGAGAGTAAAATCACTTTTTCAGGTGCATAAAGTGGCATATGTAACATATCCCAGAAGTGCAAAATCTAGAAGTTCAACCAATGTACCATTTTCTGTTCTCTCAATGCTCTCTAGGTGAAATTGGAATCAAAATCATCTCTATTGTCCAGAAATGTACATTATTTTGAGAGACCATGAGACATGGTAGGAATCAGTGTAGACTATTACTGACTTACTGGCTTCCTTACCTGCAGGCTTGCAGTATGGGTTTGCAGTCACACTCTGGTTTTCACACTGATCTAAAGGAGAGGTTTCAGTAGTGCCAGCACTGGTTTAACAGTATTGGTAAGTTAAACTGAAATGTATGCTTGGAGCTTGGTTTTGCATTATTGCAAAATTGTGCAGTTCAAGAAAATAACGTCAGACCGTACAATTTCTTTCAAGGTAAAGGGAATGGAAGGAGGAAGAGAAAGCTGCCAATATCATGAAGAGAGTTAAATTGTAACTGGCTGATGTTCAACTGTAACTGAACATATTTTGTGCAAGTCATTACTCACAGTGGGATGTGCTACAGCTTTCTGTAGCAGTTTTTCCTGCTACTATAAACTCAGTTTCTGGATTCATACCTCCCTACTGAAACTGATCTCAGCATTATTTAATTTCAGTCATTTTAGATGACAGGGACAGAAAAACTGGAAAATTACTGTGAAACATAAGGATTTACCTCCTTATCTCATGAAGGATGAGGTTTTTGCCTCCTTCCCCAGATTTTCTGGTCTCTGAAGCTAACATTTTAAAACCATAAGGATTCAAAAAAGCCCTGTTGATGCTCATAATAATGAAATGACCATTTTAGTCACTGAGATGTTTAGGACTGTTCCCTGGAGAAAAACAATGAATGCATTGAGAGTAAATAAACATTCCAGAATTTTTGCTACCTATCAGAGAATTTATATAATTTTAAAATGCAGCATTATTTAAGATGTGATAAACCCCACTGACTAAGTCTTGTGTGGGTGGTGGAGATTTGAAGGAAATCTTTTTTGAAAAGTAAGGACTCTTTCCTTCAGAATATCACTGCTTCTTTCAATGTCTTACACTTTGGCAGTTGGAAATCTGGATTGCACTCTAACCTTGGTGTTCAGGGGAATCTGGTAGTTATCTAGGAAGAACAGTTTGCTAAAAGAGAATATTTGGCTTTGGAACCGTGGTTTTGTGCCACATAACAAAGAAGGGCAATATTGGTCCTCTCATTCCCTGCTTCCAGTTCTCGTCAATTCAGTTCATCATCTATCTAAAACTCAAAGAACTTCCCTGTGTTTAAAGAATGTATATTACACAGAAGTTATTAAAAACCTATTAAAACTATCTTTGCGCTTCTCAAGTAATGTAGTCAAATGAAACCGAGCTATCATAATAACAATCTTCACACAAAACCAGTGGAAAAATTCCATTAGCCCTCTCAAGAGAAAAGATTACAGTAGGAGGCATAGTGTTGTAAGATATTTTAAAATAAAATAGGATAGTGGGTCTTGCAGACTCAGGAACTCACTTGTTTTATCTGAACTGGTTCATACCTCCCAAGTGTTCTTTCAACATATCGTCAATAATCTCAGATATTTATGATAATTTCCTATATGTTATATTCTTCTATTCCACTCTTTGCCCAGGTAAGTACAATACATTTAAAGGACTCTTAAAAACACCTCTATGGTAATCTTTGCTAATGCTTCTGAACAAAATTCACCTCTAAAATACAATGCATCATCCCTTTAAGGGTATTAAGGCTATATAAGGCTATTAATTGATACTAATTTTAAGAAAATAAGTATCTAGAGAAAAAGCACAGGAAATTTATCTACCACAGTTATTAATGCAATTGAAAATTAAGCAGGACACATGTATTACTCCAATCAATCCTTAAAATAAAGGGAGAAGAAAATTTGAAGAAACAGATAAATAACACAAATCAAGATCAATCTTATGAATCTTTAATTAAAAGAATATCTATTCCTGGTCTTATCTCTCAGCACTAAATAAAAAGTAAAGAAAATTGAATAGATTTGTTTTTCTTTGCAGGACCCTTTGCTAAGTAATTTTCTGCCTTTTAAATTCATCTGACTCTCACAGCAGCAAGCTGATCCAAAAATTAATGTTAGAGGCCAGATTTAATGAAATTTTGCTTTTAGCTTAGCTCATTCCCCACTCCAGGATCCTGAGCTACACCTGTATTTCTCTGATTCCCAAATTTAATATAACAAGTAAGATGAATTGGAAAACTGCTTTTACTTTTCACGTCCTTTTCATATACTACCAGATATGATTCTTTGGGGTTTTTTGACACCACCACTCATCAGCATGAAATTGTCATCAACAACAGCAGAAGCATTTGAGGCCTAGCATATTGTTCTATAAAGTACACTGGATCTTTTTGTCTTTCAATGGCACCCATGAGACCCCAAAAAGCCAAACAGCAGAGGATATTTTTTTTTGGTAGCATCTGCCTTCTTGGCTGACTCCCCAGATAATATTGGCAGCTTTGCATTTGCTTTCAGAGCTGTCATGTAGTTCAGTTCCTGATAGGCTGTTAGCGTTACTGTGCCTTTTTAGATGTGATCCTTTGACTCACCCTTGTTTCAAACACATTTTATCAGTAGCTTAACAAAATTCAACAAAAATGCATTCAAGAGCACATGAAGGAACAGTCCAAGTTGCTATTTGTACAAATAAAACTTTTCAGTTTCTTAAAATACAAATGTGAATGTGAAATAAACTCATCTTTTCAAGCTGTGTGGCTTCATTTTGACATTAGAAATCAAGTTTAAAAATATCTGCAAAATCACAGATTGAAGATGGCCCTATGTTATTTACACCAAAGATTTAGGAAATGACATGAAGAAGAATCCCATGGTGGATCAAAGGAAACCCACTAAGTCAATCACATGTCCAATTTCTTCCAAGTTCATGCATAAGTTGGATCAAAATCATACTTCACTATCCTTTGGGCAGGAGCTTGGCACTTAGCTGAGGCCCTACTCAGGGCCCCTGGAGGGCCTCCTTCTCTGCTGAAACCACTGAATCTGGAATGAATCCAGACAGTGCCACTTTGATGGAAACATATTCGCTGAGAGTCTGTGATCACATCATAAACAAAATAGTCTGTGAATGCCAGCATACCAGAATGTTGTTGGAAAGAAACATATGGGTGGAAATATTAATTCACTAATGTAAAAGTCTACTGCTCTGACACTTTCAGAATAAACTAATTCTCTTTTTAATGGTTGGTCATTCCATTTTTTATTTGTTTTACAGTATATATATGTGAACAATCTTGGAGGAATTGTTTTTTTACCAAAAATGGGTTGGAGGAAACTCATAGAATCAAATAATGGCAGTGAATTCCCCAGGTTCCACCAAATTAACAAAAAATAAATAAATCTAAAATATTTCATGTCAATATATTTGAATTAAATGTTTCCTGTTTTCCCTTTTATTGTTTTGAAATTAGATAACAATTTAACCTTTTATGAAGTACAATTAAATAGTTAAAACTGCAAAACCTTAAACTGAAAATATCTTGAAAAGGAAATAAAGAAAATTAGTTAGAATTTCCAATGTATTCACAATTCTAATCAAAAGTAGTTTGTTTGAGTGAGGTGGAGCTGCTACTAAGTAGTGTCCAAAAAGGAAGAGGCTTCCAAAATTTTATGGTTTTAAGAACAGGACACATTATTGTTAACTATTTTGCAGTTAACAGTTTTGCACAAATATGATTGAACCCTTGGCACTGCTTAATTTTCTTTCTTTCACACTCAGCCATTTTTTAAAAAAATCTTAAGGAACACTAGCAACTGTGTAATGGTCTCTGTTCTCATTTCAGCACCTGGCCTACAATTCTGCCTTAGTGTTGGGGGAATACATTCAACAGAAGGAAATTATTTCTTCTCCTCTAACTCTTCAGCAGTCCACCGGCCCTATATAAAAACATTTGGGGTTATCAAAAACTAAATTTGAAATTTTGTTCTTAATAATTCTCTATCCCAATCTGTTTTATTTAAATTGATGGACTGATACCTTGTAAATTTGAAAATACACTTGCTGCATTTGGATTTTCACTGACTTTGTGCTCAGGTAAGATCAGGTGATACTTCACTTATATCCCAAAATAATGATCATGTGCTTTTAATAATGTTTTTTTCTTTAGCTCTTTGGAAACCTGTCACTAATTTACCTTACTAAACTTTGTTTTGTTTTATGGCCTAATGTTTACCAAACGTGAAGTGAAACTAACATTGACATAATCCAGCAGGCTGCACCTCTAGAATTTGTCTTATAGCTACAATTGGCAAAATACAGCTCCACACTTTACATATCAACAATTTTGCTCTTGAGTGAAAAAGACACAAAAGCTGCTCCTTCATGCAAGCTGGGACTGAGGCTCTGGAACACCTAGGCTTTTACTGCAAAGCACTTTGGGACTGACTGAAAGAAGTTCTGCAAAGATTTGAGTTGGTTCTCAGTGTAACTGCCTGCTATGAATTTTACTGATTTAGCTAAAATATAAAAACAGTATGTGATATTCTAAAAAAAACCAACATTAAAACCGAGTATTTATTCATATAAACTTCCTAATCATCTGCTGGTTAAAGTTGCTGAGATTACTTTGAGTAATTACTGAAGTAATCATCATTAAACAAATATACCCTTGGAGAGAATGTGTTGATGAGGTCATTAGCCAGTTTTTATCAAAGATAACTTTGCCGGAGTCCAGTCAAACCCTTGAGTCAAACCCTGTTTGACCCTTGAGAATAAAGAATATGAAAAACATGAGGTGAAGTTGGCAAGAATTGAAGTTTGAAGTCTTTATCTTGTTTTTGTTTGGAAGGGACACCTGTTTTTTAAATTCTCTTTAATTAGGTCCTTAAAAATAAACACCAAACAGCCACCAAATTCATTAATAAGTTCTCTTGGGGCTGAAAACAGTGTTATTCAATAGTTGTTTCACTTGTCTACTTAGTGCCAGGTCTTCACTTAACAATTTAAAATTAAAGTGAAATTATTAAGCCCTAAAATGAAGTCTCTTGGAGCACTCATTTTGATTCATGTCTTAAAGTGAGCCTGGAAACTTAATTTCTTGGATGACCTGCAAAAAGTCTAACCTCAAAACACCTTACAAAGAAGGTAAGGCGTAGATGGAAAGAAGCTATCTCAGTGTCTTCTGGTTTTCAAGATTAATATAAATTAACATTTATTTATCTATCTTTATATTTAATTCAAAGCCTATTACCTATCAATCTGGAGTTTGATTAGTGTTTGCATGCCTATTTTAATTAAAGAATTAAATTACAAAGCATTATTTATTCTCATAAATTGCAACAGCCGATGCAAACCTAAATGCATAATCAGAGATAAAAGACAGGTGGAATACATTTCTCAGTGCCTCCCTGAAACTCCTGTTCCTCATCTAGTAATACAGGCTGGATAAACTACAAAAAAGTTCAGATCTCCTTTTACTTCCATCTTGTTTATTTTTGTTTCTGCTCACCAGATTGTTTGCAATATCACAAGAGTTCACCAGTGAAAAGTCAGTGCTTGATAAATGTTATCCCCATGAATTCTGAGATGCCACAGTGTGTTCCTCTATTTTAAAAAGTTCTTTTTTTTACTAAGCTACTGTGACTCAGCTACCTTTGATAAATGTTAACTTTTTAATGGAGACCAGCATCTTTGCATGTATATGTGTTCTATATACAAGCAGAACACCTAATTGTAATATTTAATTGATACATAAAGATGTCAAGGCTAATATTCTAAATGATGTATTTATCATTAGCATAACTGATCATTTTTCATTCCACTTAGGAAACAAAATACATGTATAATGTCTTCTAGCAACATTAAATATAATTTAGAAGTTTTGTGCAATGAAAAAAAAGGGTCTGCAGTACTCGTAAAGCTCAAGGGACAATTTGGATATAAACTTTCCCAGATGCCCTTAAGCAAAAAGGGCATTCAGAAAACTAATATATATCAACCTGTAGAGTGGCACTGAATATAACGTCTTTTCAGAGAAACCATCAACCTCTTCTTCCCTATTGACTCATCTTCAATGCCAGCTTTCAATCCTGAGATTTTTGCAGCTGTGTTATTAAATCCTGAGTATAGGAGTTTAATATGGAAATATTAACAGATATTAACCACAGTGTTGCTGGTGGGTGGTGCTCTATTATACATGAAAAGAAACATCTGAGACAAGGAAAGTTGTAGTATCAACCACTTACAGTACAGCCTAACTGCATAAAATGAAATGAAAAACCTTTGAAGATGGAATAAAAAGCCACAATATTGAATACTAAAAAGTTCTTCTCAAGGGCTACAGAAGTAATGCATGTTGAACATTGATAGCAAACAGCAGGAGACTGCCAAGACTAAGGTGCCTGAGGGCCAGAAAAGCTTAGTTATAACTCTATCCAGATTAGCTCCACAAGATTTGTGTAAGTGACATCCATAAAATGTATTGCAAAAACTATTGGAAAACAATGAAGATCATCAGTTTAAGAAGTAAGGCAAAGCTGCACATTGTTTCTTCTGTGTCATATTTATTTATTTCAGGATTATGTATCCACTCTCTTGCTTGCTTTTGTTTTGCTCTTTATTCTGTTAAAATATGTGTACATACATCTACAGGAGGGTTTGTGCTGCCTGGAAACTACACTGGAACCAAATCTACCTTGACTGGGAATTGTAGGGATCTTGCTTTCAGCTGCAGTCTGGTAATGTACATTGTTTGGCTTTAAAAATTCTGAGATACAGATACATATGGAAATGTTTTACGAGTTACAGAGTTCTCTATTCCTCCATAATGCCGCCTTCTTAGTCTTTAACTTTGAATATAATCATTCTATTGAAACCCAAGGTAAATGCTTCTGAGAATTCACATATAATAGCACTTCATAGTATTCAGCTAAGCCAAGGCATGGTTTTCAGTATTTCTCTGTTGGGTCCCAATGTAACTTCCAACACACGTCAGAACTCTAACTAAATATTGCTTCAGTAGATAAGAAATATTTTGATTGTTTCAAACTAATAATTTGGATGTATCAGACAGCACAAATGCATCTACTTGTTCACTGAAGTGCTGCAATACAATATTCTTAATGCAGTCTATTGGTTAAGCTATTGGTTTGATTTTTTTTCACAGCTATGTCAGTCAGGTACAGTTCTAGTAAAATATAAAGCTTCCATGAGAAAAGAATAGGACCCTTAGGTATTCATAATTATTGAGACTATCTTCCGTTTTTTTTATTCCTATTTTTCTAGTTCACATCAATAATTTTGGTAAAAAATCTGTACGAATGATTTTACAAACTACTTGTGCATTCTTCTAGCAACTAAGTTTTTGCATGCACAAATTTTCAGAGCTTGGCATGATAGTTCAGAATGACTACTTATTGACATGCCTGGTCTGCAAATGCAGGAGAAACATTTGCAACCAAACACAACATTCTGCAGAAGAATACATATGGTCCCTGTAGAAACATATGCAACGTCTTCTGTGCATTGTGTCTTTATAATAGCAAGTCTTTGAGGAATTATTTATAGTGAAATAACAAATATGAGAAAAGATCCCTAAATTGTCCATGTAAAAGTTTGCATTTCTTCTATTACTCATAGTAGCTTAATAATAATTTTGGCCTGAACTAGAAGGTAATATTCTTCAAGATAAATTTTAGCTTAATGATCACTAAAATTTCCTTTTTTAAATGAAGCAAGTTTTGTAGGAAAGGTAAAATTTTATAGACTAAATAACAAGCAAACAAGCCATTTTCAAGTCTTCAAGCTAAGTAGATGTGGGAGACAATTACTTGGAATTTAATTTCATTATGTTAATCTGATAAATGAAGGGAAATTTGAATGAATTATTATTTTAATGATGCCTCTGCTATTATTACTTTTTATTATCCACATCCTTATCAAGACAGTTTTCAAGGTCTGTTGACAGGAGCAACATCAATTATGTTCTTCCAATGTACATAACGAACCATGAACCATGTACAATACTAATGTGTAAGAAGAAACTAATGAACCTTTCTCTTGGCTCCCAGTTATGCTCAAGAATTCTTTCATGGACACTCTGAATTTATATTAACATTAGAAATGAACAAACACTACAATAAATAAACAATAGTTCAAGCAATGATTATAATTTTTTCTATTAATTTGTCAAAACATCTTATTATTTCTTTCATGCTGTTCCTCCCTCTGTATTCAAAAGGATAATTCATTATCTTCTTTCCAATCTCTACCTTAATAATTGAATTTAGAATGCTGCCCACAAAACATTGATAATAGTTAAACCATCAAGTATTTTATGGGTTACTACCTCTTCAGTATTCCCCTGTATTGGCATTTGTGCCTTATCTCATCTCATAAGATGCTTTAGAAAGCAGGAGGAGTCTTTTTTTCTGTACTGGTGAGTATCTGGCATGATAACTGTTCCCAATCCATAAACTGAGCTCTGAGATACTATGCAATAATAACCACAATAACAGAAAGAAGAATGAATACACCCCTTAAGGCTATCAGATAACAGTGTTAAGCTAAGCATGATCCAGAAAGGGTTAAACTGATAAAAATCTGTCTAGACCAGGTTTGTGAATCACAATTAGTGTTCTTTCCCAGTCGATATTCTTCAATGCTATCATCGCATCCATTTGGCTGAGCTGTAGGTTCAATTAGCCACAAATGGAAGTTTAACTATTCACACATTCACTTTCTGTGAATATTTCTGTGAAATAATTTTAAGAGCCAGGGAAGGAAGCAGTAAAGTTTTCTTTTAGTTTACGAGTGAATTTTTTTTTCAAAAATAGGAGATTTAAAATTAAATGTTGGAGAAGAGGTTTACCAAGAAATTTAACCAATCAGATTTGACCAAGGAATTGGACTGTAGAAGTCAAATTCATTCAGTTTCAGAGCTGAAAACCAACTAGCATCCCAGATGGTCATTTGCACTGATGATTACTTCTTAATTTTAAGCATGGAATATTGTCAGATGTGAGAATACTGTTTTATTTTCCTTAATTGATAAGAAATATAAAGACTGTCTTCACCACGTACTAAAGGGATGAGCATAAGAGCAGTGATGTTGAGTCCCAGAGTCCTGTTTCTGGTTAGCCAGAGGTCTGAGGAATCTAATATGCTTTTAGAACCTAATTGCCTCACTCCAGTCTTTGGCCTAGCAGAGGAAATGTGTTGATGTAATACAAATATGAAGCAAGTGCTTATCAGTCTATGAGATCCAGACTACATTACAGCTTGTAGACTTTCATTTTTACAAAACCGTAAATGTGCCAGAAGTCAGAAGGTGAAAGGAGGAAGCTTTTACTCAATTCTGATACTGAAATAGCTCTAAACTATCATATTTATTCTAATGTTAGTTAAGCAACACACATTGAGGCACTGCCAGGAGATTAATGGATGTCTGGGAGGAGCTGATAGCTCAAAGCTATGCTTTGGGCTATAAACCCCAGCCAACGATTAATCCCCAGAAAATGCCCTAGGCTGAGGTTAACATAAATTTTAGAGAAATTAACTGAGAATTGAAGAAAAGTCTTAGCTATATGTGATGTTATACCTTAATAGAAGCAATTGCAGTTCTTCTATCCACACTTTTTTTAAGTCCTAATACCCTTCTTTCAGACAATAAGACCCTGATATCCAGCATCCACTGTAACTTCTTACATATACACAGAAATGATATATAGTACCTCCTTCAACACACAAAGCCTCTCAGGTTTAAAAAAAAGTTAGTACTTCATCTCCAGGTTAAGTATGTGATCATTCATTCCATACACAGTTGAAGACCTATTCCTGGTGTACATTAACACATTGATCTCAACTGCTAAGACCTCAGGGTTGAGGTCCTACATGGTAACCTGTCATTTTCATTTCACACTTGCAGAGTCAATTTCTATCAATTTCTGCCTGGCCATTTTTTTGGAGTTTGTTCAGATAACTGAGAGAACACCAAGCTTTGTAGCTCCTATTCACAGTAGGTTGCAACAGATTTCCATGAAGCCTCATTGGGTGTCTGCATACAATAACATTATTGGAAGAAGAAAGCATTACCCCGTGGAAGTCAGAATATGAAAAACCACTCCCTCCATTGTTTACAGTGTGCCTCAATAAATTAACATGAAAGCAGCTTTTGTGTGAATACTGAAAAGTGCAATTAAAAAATATATATGTATTGACCCCATTAACAGATTTTCTCTGGATGGTTTAAGACTAATTTTCTACAAACTTGTATGGTCATAAACAGGAATGTGAAGCTGGTAATTTAGAGCAATGCAAAAAAGGGGAGGCATGAGGAAAGCCAATACAGATTCAAATCTAAGGAAAAGACCCTCAGAAATTGCTTTTGTGGGATTTTCCAAGGGAAGTTTTCAAAAATCTTTATCAAAGAGATTAAAAGAAAAGTAAAGAAAGAAAATTCTGTGGCATGTTAGGCTCTAATGCATATTCCTTGTTTTCCTCATACACGGCAAATCTGCCTCCAGCTCAGGCACCTGAGCTGTAATCAAGACACTGTTAAATTTCTTTGAACTACTCTAATTTGAGTTTCATGCACCACATTTGTTTAAAATGTTTAATAACTTATTCACTGATTGCTTGTTTAAACCCACTCTGGCTGCCAAGCATTCAGTTATAACTGATAAAATATAGATCACTCTGCATATTTATGTGTGATTTGTGTGCAAGTGACATTTATGATTAACGCAAACTTAATTTGGTAGTGGAATCGAATAAGAAATGTCTCTGTGTATTCTACTGGAATGATTAGCAGAGGTCATTAATCAAGAATTCTCTTTTGTTCTTAATTTTATGCCACATGAATGAGTAAAGATACAAAAGAACTGAGTATTTCATCAAGCTCTGGCTTTCTTTATGTAAAATATTCAATTCTCTCATAAGAAACTTCCACATCTTTAATGTTTTTAATGGCTTCTCTTTTGTGTGTGGCCCCCTTTGTGAGTGAGGCCTGCATATCATTCAGGAAAAAACATTTCTGGAGTACATAGTCCTGAATTTGACTCCAAATGGCTTTTTCAAATTGGTGTTATAGAGTCACGTCTGAATGCTGATCAAGGCCCAAGTCGGATCAGGCTCAAATGTCTTCCTTTTTTAAGTCTGCAAAGGCCACAGCTTAACTGAAGAAAGAATTTTATTTTGGGATTGTTTGGGTTTTTTTTTTTTCCTTAATTTGTTAGCTACCTAGTCCATATTTGGTGTCAAAACTTTGATATACAGCAGCTAAGGATGATCCAACAACATACACAGGTGAAGCAACAGGTGTAAGGCCTACTTTTAAAAATCAATCCTTAGTTGAATTAAAAGAGCATGTGATGGTACTGTAAAATAACCTCCTAATAATATCAAGCAATATGTCCAGAAATAACAAAAATAAAGATAATTAACTACTTCTTACAATGTATTAAAATGTGTTATATCTGAGATAAAAACATGAAGATAAAAAGGCTTTTAACTCCGGGCCACTGTCACTAACAAGACAGAGATGAGCAATGAGTGGATGGGTGATGAATTTCTGCTCATCGCTCTTTTGTGTGAGGTTAAGGTTAGCTGGTATAAAAATTATGTCCCAGTGGGAGTATATCAACGTAGCAAAACATACCACAGTGACTGACAGATACACACCAGGTTTAAGTATGCCCAAAAGAGTGTTACAGAAGAGAAGAGATGACACTTTTTCTCCAGGACTACAGCAGCCACCCCGAAAACCAAAGATTTTTGTTGTGTCTTAAATGAGGTTCATCAGGGCACATCAAAGCAACAGGAATATTTTCACAACCTTATCTACAAGCACAACCCCCAATTCCTACCCTCACATGTAATTTTGTGTGGAAGCCACTGATTTAACACAGGTTTCACTTAGGGTAGAACTCACAAAAGCATATGGCACAGAATTATTTAAGCTGTTATAAACTGAACTGCAAAGCTAGAAATCTGCACATTTACTAACTTACAAATAAACAGTTGTCAAAAACTGAGCAGGTTTTATGTTTGCAAATTTATACAGTCACAAGCAGAAAATAACAAAACATCTGCAGTTGTCAGAAAGAGCGAATATAAGGCAAACAAACTAATGAGCCGCACCATTCACATTTGAAGAGTGCATTGCAAGTTTGTATAGATAAATAAATAAACCACTACATCTAATTATTATTGTTAAACTATTAAAGCAGTATCTACCAGTTAAGATTGTAATTCTTTTTTTTTTTTATGTTACTCAGAGTGGGAGGGGGTTTTTTGCCCTACAAACTACAAAAAACTTGCTGAAGACTACACAGAAAATCAGTCATAAATCTTTGTCTACTATCTATATTGCTTGACTCAAGATATACGATGTGGTAAGTGCAGTAAACTAAGTAGTGTAAAGCTCTCTACAGACTAATCTACAATGCCAAGAGTTTAACTGAGGCATATATAACCCAGCTAACTTGAGTAACTCACTGTTACAGTGCAAAGTTCAGTGTAGACAAAGCAGAGGCACTCCTTACTAGCCAATTTTCCTCTTTGCCTAGTTTAAGCAAAAATAAGTATTCTTTCCCTGATATCATAAAAGATAAAATCAAAAGCAACTTCTATAAATCTATCCTGCATTCTTCAAATTGGGTAATTGTACACATTAAATTGTCTTGACATAAGCAGTTATCTTCTTGCTGAGAATATAGAGGCAAGTAAAGTTTTTACCTTTAATGTTCCTTAATATGGTTTTACAGATGTGGTTCATACAGCAGTTTCAGAGATTCTCTGATTTCAGATCCTGTTGTTTCTGCAGAGTTCATAAAAAAACCTGTGAATGGTCAATTGCAGGTTCTGCACCTTAGAAAATACAAAAAGAAAGCACTAATATTTGCTTTTTCAAAGTTCACTTTTTAATGAACTTATCTGTTATATTTTCTAGCACCTATCTTTTAAAAGGCCTTTCTATTTTAAGAATTTTTTTCTTTTTTTAAGTCTGCTCATATTTCTAGCATTGTTTTGAGGGACTAATGGAGAACTTGATTGTTAACTGTTGTACTTCACATCTTTACTGATGTAACAGAGGCTTGCAATAAAATCTTACAACTCTTAAGACTGATGTCCATTATTTGCCAAAAACTTCATCTCTCCAGTAGCCTTGAGAAAGAAAAAAGGGAAGCACAAAACATACTCTTCTTCACAGCAGTATTGTTTGATTCTCAGTTGTGGCTTCTCTGATTGTTTCCCAAAGCAATAGGCACCCAAAGTATTTTCCACTAGAAGAAATGTACTGCCCATTACTTAAATGACAGTGCTTTTACCTAGTTTGAACATGAGAATCTTGTACAAGATTTCCTGTGGAGAAAAATAGGGTTTTGGAACTGATATCGATTCTTCTCTGAGTTCACAGTTTTAACCACACACAAGAAGCAAATGTCAAACGACCAAGGCAAGAAAATTGCAAAGATTGTTAACCAAGGTCACTTTCTTAGTGGGTGCCAAGTAGTAAGCCACCTTGAACAGGAGTGTATTGAGCATAAGAGCTCCATAAACTTAACTTCCAGGAACTCTACTAAGTTTGGTGTTCACCTTGAAAATCAGTTACAGGATACTGCTTTTTGACCTGACATCATCATTTGTTAATTTCAAGAAAAAAACACAGCAACAAACAAACAAACAAACAACTGAGATTCTGCTAAGAATGAAGGTAAATATCCATGACTGAATTAAAATAAATCACTACAAATATATGCCAGTTCTGCCTGAAAAAAACACTGAATGTTTCTGGTCAATCCTCCATAAAGTTTTGTACAGATTAGTTTACTCCAGATGAAAGTCGTTTCCAATCTATGAGCATGAGACCTTTTTCTGTGGATGCAGCCTTAAAGCAGCAGGACAGACAGGTAGAAACCCAACAGTCAGGTTCCAAGAAAAGAAATGCAGATGAGCTCAGGAATTAAGTACAACCCCAAGCCTGGGAGTGAGCCGCAAGCCCAGATGTTCATTCAAACCAGTAGGTGTGTTTACTAATCGTACAGGGCCTTGGCTCAAAGATTTTCGTTTGTTTTTTTCATAAGCATTATAGGATAAGAGTGGAGATGCATACTTTTCTCTGGGTCTCCTCGGCAACCTCACCACAGAGCAGCTGCTCAGCTCTGTAATGCTGCAATTCGCCATAGTTTTACAGTAGAGGAGCTTTGACAATTTGCTTTGATAGAGTAAATGTATAACAACCACAAGTGAGTAAAATATGTTATATTACTCTCTAGGTAACAGTCATAGAATCACAGAATCATAGAATTGTTTAGGTTGGAAAAGACCTTTAAGGTCATCAAGTCCAACTGTTAACCTAACACTGCCAAGTCCACCACTAAACCATGTCCCTAAGCACCACATCTATACCTCTTTTTAATACCTCCAGGGATGGTGACTCAACCACTTCCCTGGATAGCCTGTTCCAACGCTTGACAACCCTTTCGGTAAAGAAATTTTTTGTAATGTCCAATCTAAACCTCCCTTGGTGCAACTTGAGGCCATTTCCTCTCGTCCTATTGCTTGTTACTTGGGAAAAAAAGAGACCGACACCCACCTCGCTACAACCTCCTTTCAGGTAGTTGTAGAGAGCAATAAGGTCTCCCTTCAGTCTCGTCTTCTCCAGGCTAAACAACCCCAGTTCCCTCAGCCGATCCTCCTAAGACTTGTGCTCTAGACCCTTCACCAGCTTCTGTGCCCTTCTCTGGACACGCTCTAGCACCTCAATGTCCTTCTTGTAGTGAGGGGCCCAAAACTGAACACAGTATTCATGGTGCGGCCTCACCAGTGCCGAGTACAGGAGGATAATCACTTCCCCACTCCTGCTGGCCACGCTATTTCTGATACAAGCCAGGATGCTATTGGCCTTCTTGACCACCTGGACACATTGCTGGCTCATATTCAGCCAGCTGTCGACCAACGCCCCCAGGTCCTTTTCCTCTGGGCAGCTTTCCAGCCACTCTTCCCCAAGCCTGTAGCGTTGCATGGAGTCGTTGTGACCGAAGTGCAGGACCTGGCACTTGGCCTCGTTGAACCTCATAAAATTGGCCTCAGCCCATCAATCCAGCCTGTCCAGATCGCTCTGTAGCGCTTTTCTACCTTCAAGCAGATTGACACTTTGTCACCTGCAAACTCACTGAGGGTGCACTCAATCCCCTCGTCCAGATCGTTGATAAAGATATTAAACAGAACTGGCCCCAATAGTGGGCCCTGGGGAACACCACTTGTGACCGGCTGCCAACTGGATTTAACTCCATTCACCACAGCTCTTTGGGCCCGGCCATCCAGCCAGTTTTTTACCTAGCAAAGGGTACACCCGTCCAAGCAAGGAGCTGCCAGTTTCTCCAGTGGAGAAATGCTGTGGGAAACAGTGTCAAAGGCTTTACTAAAGTCCAGGTAGACAACATCCACAGCCTTTCCCTCGTCCTCTAAGTGTGTCACCTTGTCATAGAAGATCAGGTTAGTCAAACAGGACCTGCCTTTCATAAACCCATGCTGACTGTTGAAGCACTTTTTATTGAGTTCAGTTTGTTAAGGTCATGGTAACTGAAGAGTTTATGTTTTCTGTACAGGGTCTGTCCTTTTTATTGTATGTGTGTATAATCTCAAGCCTAATCAGACCTTATGCCAGAATAGAGCCCCCAGATAGTGCTAAAAAAAGGTGCTATTTCAAAAATTAGAAACGCTGTTAATAGTAAAAAATCTCTCTTAATGAGATAACACAGGAATGAACTCCAGAATGTATATTGCATATGCGGTTAAGTTTCCTCTTTAGCACTTATTAACTTGTTCTTGGGCTCTACTATCTAATACTCCCTACACAGCAACAGTCCAGACCAAGACTCTGTTCCTTTAAGAATTTTAAGTTAATATGCAGTAACAGTATGAGTATTTCCTTCCCTAAGTGCCCTCTTTTCTTCATTAGTATGAATACTTCCCTTGCTGATAGTGTCGCTTTGTAAGCATCCATTACCTATTGATTGTGCAGTGTAGAGTGCATGGATGGACTGCTAAGCCTACACAGAGACTTGTTCATTTCAATGAGTTTCTGACATGTCATGCTGCAGGATTTCTTAGCTGAATATTGACAAGCTCTGGCGGATTCTCCTTTTTATGGACCAAATATCAAACTCCGTGTTTGTTTTGCCTGATTTTCTGTCATTTTGTTGTCTCTCCTTATTTTTTATTTTTTATTTAGCATGTGTGTATCCATATGACATCAATATAAATCAGACTAAAATTAGATTAAAATTAGATAACATGATATAATTAATATAGTTTTTATAGATATCTATCTGTATCTATTATAGAAGCAGTGTGTGTGTCTACATATGTGTATATATATGTGATATATGTTCATGTATTTGTGTGTATACATATATGTGATTGGCATGCATTACCAGTGGGTCAGTTCCAAGGCTTCCAGGCACCTTTTTGAATGGACAGAGACCCTGTCTCTGGTACAGGAAGGCCTGAGTATGATCCCCCCACCATGACATGTTGGAGTTTGTCGTAAAGGAGTGGAGGTGAAGCCATTGCTACAGAAGATTTCTAGTCCCTATTTACTGTCAGGGCTTAGTAGCAACTGGCTGCTCCCTGGGGGGCCAGGAGCGGGGACTGTGGGGATCCCCCCAGGAGCAGTAGGGCAGGACCTGGCAGCCTGTCCCGTCCCACTACCCCAGCCAAGGAGCAGGACAGCCAGGGGGGCTCTGGGGGTAACCGAAGTCCTGGGCATCAGGCACGTCCCTGGGGATGGGACAGGACTAGTCCAGGCTGGAACATGGGCCCAAGGGTGGGCCTGGCTTGGCAGGGCCCAAGGCTGAGGAAGGCTGTGGGGAGCTGGAGACCGGCCCTGCTGAGGAGTTCCTGTGGCATGGACAGACAGCCCTGGGGGCTGACATCGGGTCCTGTGCCATGGGCAGGGGACTGGGGGAGACTCTGGGGGAGGCCAGGCAGGGACAGTCAGGCCTGGCAGTGCCCTCAGGGCCCTGGTGGTTACGTCAACAGACCAGAGTTTATCCAGTTAGTTCCCATTTTAATGAAAAGACCAGCAAAATGTGAATAGGCTGAAACAGTTTCTGTCCACTCTAGAGGGTACATATGGAACGGATTGTGTGCTTATGTGCCCAGAAAGAGAAAAGTGTTTCTCTCATCCTGCCACTCTCCAAATAAGATCTCTTGCTCTCGAGTAAAAAGGCGAGTAATGGAATGTATCTTGATATTATGTACCGGAAAATGGTGAAAAAAAACAATTATGAGGCTGTGAGAGGACGTCAGACTACAGAGAGGCTGACATCCTCAAAGTGGAAAAGAGAAATGTAAGAATGAAGAATTATAAAAAATCATAGAAAAAAAAAATATATGTAGAAGTCAGTATGTCTGGACTGGTTGGACGACATAAACTTGTGCCACAGAAGACATACTTGAGGACTGTATCAGTAGAGCTGAAAAAATGTGAAGGTAACAAGGAAGAAGAAAAACCTTAAGAGGAAGGGAGAAAAGATGTAACACAGCCAAGGAGGCTGCCCGTGTAACTTTGGTTAAAGATTGTGCTATGCTCTCAAGAAGATAATTCTCATAACCATAAAAAAAAAGCTGGTTTAATGAATACATACAATCAAAATAAGAAGTAATTCCCTCTGGCTTTATAAAAATAATAAAAGTGGCAGTGTTATTTTGAAAAAGACATGTAGGAATGGATGAAAATACATTCACAATTGTCCTGAGGGAGAAAATATATTAAGGTGGAAGTCTTTTCGTACTGAGAAGGTTTTTGCCCTACCTAATATGTAAACTATTACATGAGCTATGTTTGTAAGACAAACAAAGTCTTTTGGCAGTAATTTGTCTCTCAAAAGTACCAATACTTTATTAACCATAAGCCATTACATTATTAATTTCAGTGGCCTACAGTAAGCAGTATAGATGGTTGGGTATCCAGCAGTAAATTTTTATCACTACTCAAATATTCCAGTGATTTCAAGTTGTATTTTTCAACCACAATTCTTTTTATAGGTATACATAAAAATAAGGTAACAAAACAAAATCTGAAAATAGTAGTCTTTTAAAGGTATTTATTATATTTTTAAACGTAGTTATTATGTAGTGCATACAGAATAAAATGTGTAAATGTCAGTTTATTGTAAATGAGAGTTATTTTCGTTTAACCAGTAAAAATAAAGGTAATGTCATATTACTATAGACGTAATTCTGAGGCTTCTTAAAGTGCATGTAATTCTCTCTCTGTCTCCTGTGTGAACCTGTTTGAATACCTGCTGCCATCAGTGATAAAATTGTCATTCACTGTAATATAGAACATCAGGTAGACATGCTCTCAAAGACTGATCAAGTGTATCTGTACCTGTCTACACAATAGTTTTCTAAAGGGTAAGAGAGCCTTCATTAAAGATCAGATAATTTCTGTTTACAGTTTCTATAGCAGTTGTTGCCAGCTATACAAAACCATAAATAATCTTGAGCATTTGGTGAATTTGGTTTGAATCCTTCTGTCTTTCTGTGTATGAGGTCCCTCTATTCTTTCTATAACAGTATATTTGGAGTACCGGAGTATCCCCTGGTTTGTGATTTAACAAATCATATAAATGTGAAAGCTTCCAACGTCCAAAAACAATTATTCCCAGGATTATTAGGTTTTGGGGTTTTTTTTGGGGGGGTGGTTGGATTCTTTTTGGTCTGAAACAGGCTTAGATGGGCTTTTAACATGACTCAGGATGGGTGTTTTTACTTTTTGCAAAATGGTCTTCTAAACAAAGTTTGGAGATTGAAGACTATATTGGCAGTCTTCGATTGACTGTATTGAGATCATTCTTCAGGCAAATACCCAGGTTTCCACATCAGCTACACATTAGCTATCATGTTGAGTGTAAACTGATGCAAGCCATCTGTCTCTGCAGGACAGGAAACCCAGGCACAGGACTCAATTGTTCACACTGATTTCTACTCCAACGGGTAGCACGGATGCAGTCAGCTGGAGTCACTCAGCCTGAGAATTTGAGCCTGATCATGAGATCAGTTCTCAGGCTGTAACAATATTTACCCACTTAGACACGGTGAGGCTTAGAGCAAATAATGTGAGTAGCTTTGCCTAGTGGTTCTTTTGTAATTCACTTTGAAATCAGTGGGTGTAAAAGGAAAAATGCTATTTATTATTGCTAATCCTCATTGGCATCTTATCCTTGCAGTCAATGGACAGATGGGGGTTAGGGTTGTAAAGGATCATTTGTATTCACATTGAAGTTTACTGCCTGGATACTGTGTGGTAAATGCGTGAGGTCAAACAACTATTGCTGGATCAAAGTCTGATGGAAGACTTGTGGAGGACAATGAATGGGAAGATATACCCAGAAATAAAAAATTATTTATGTCTTATATATACATATAGTGTTGTTCTCTGTATCTATATCACAGATTTATCAAGGTTGCTTCTGCCTCTGTTCACGTAATGAATTGCATTGATTAAGTAGCTATTATTCATACATTTTGGCCTTTTCATGTTTAATAACATCTCCTTTTGACCTAAACTATATAAAAAGAAAAAAAATGCACACAATCAGAATGGAGAATGTGTGACTGTCAAAATGAAAATATTGTATTAGAAATCCTGCATATTTGCCATCATTTGGTTTCTTTCCAGCAGAATACTTTTCTGATTAGCCCCAGAAAATGAAATTGGAAACATTTCATTAATTTTGTAAAAAAGGAGAGGTCTGAGTGGCATCATAGTTCCTTTGTATTTTTTCCCTGTTCATTTGTGCAGCTATAATTACAGATTCTTTGTGAAATGTTCATGTCAATCCTTATTAATCTCTAATTTCTAATCACAGGCATAAGTAGGTTTAAACTTCATTGCAAACCTTTTGAGAGATCTGTGGGTTTTGAGGGAGAAATGACATGTTGCTCATCTTCATAATGTTTTCTGGAGATTCTTGTCAGTAATTTTTCCAAAGGGAGAGAAGTTAGCAGGAAGAAGAGGGGGGAGAAGAAAAAATGAAAAGGAAAGGACCAAGAATCTTCCTAGGCAAGAAGTTATGTTCCAGTTTTTTTAACATAATTATGGCTAGATTTATTGGTGGGTGTGACAGTTACTGGTTGCACTGCTTCAGTGAAAAGGAAGATAAATGAGGCTACAACACCTGGGAGACATGTAGGCAAGATTAGCTAAGAACTCAGAAACTCTTCTGAGATTCAGTAACCTATGGAAAGATCTGGCAAAGCTGCAGTGTAGAAGTTTCAGCAGCAAGGAACAAAATGCTTGGAAAGAAAATGAAAGAATGGTATTTTTAGGTTGCTTTGTTTTAAATCAATCGGTGGCAGTGAACCTAGCAAAAAGATACCAATCAGAATTTAACTTTAAAAAATGAGTGCCAATCGTATGTTCCTTAATACAGTAATTTTTTCAATATTGTTGGGTTGCAGCCATTTCTGGCAGTAGTTCAGTAGCTACTCCTTACATATATAAAAATATACTGTAGACTTTGCTTAACTTTGCCAATACGGCAATTTTTTTTTATCGCTTTTTGTATTCACTATGGCAGTCCTATTGGTAAGTCGAATCTGACTTGCAGACCTGGAGTACTGCAGGATGAGTTGAGTCAGCCTCCGCTTCACGTAGTGTGGTCATGATCAAATATCTGATTTTTGTATTAGAAAATAAGGGTCTGATTCCAAGTCATTTACAGTTCCAGTGATTTCAGTATCTTTTATATGGGTTTTAATATATTTCACAGATGGCCTTTAAAACAAAGACAAACAGCACAAAATAGTATGAACCAAAGAGACTATTTGGAAGGTGGCCTGGAGGGGTCTAAAATGAGATGGATCCCCTGGAACAACTGGAGTTCATCTTCTTACATCTCTGGAGGATGTCATGTTGCACGTTATTACATTTCTGTATGCACGAAACTATGAAGGCAGAATCTCTTTCCGTGATCTTCTATCATCCCACTTACTAATCTGTGGCTTAAATGACAGCTTAGCCTTCTGAAAGTGTTCATATCATTTAAGAAGGTTATTTTGTTGTTTGTTTTGATTTCCAAATGCATTATTAATAACCCATTTAAATTTTTCAGTGTCAAAAATAGTAATATATATTCAAAAAGCTATCTGGAGTTTATATAGTCTTTGAAAATACAAAATGATATGGCATGTTTTGGAAGAATAAGCTCTCTTTTTTTTAATATTTCTACTACTTCTAGTTTCAGATTGGGCCAAAAAGAGATATAATAGCTTCTGTGTTTTATTTCAATACTTCAGCTACATTTCTCAGCCAGACACTGGGAACAAAACGGGACCAACTTCCCATGAAGTCTGGCAAATGAATGCTAAACTTGAAGTGTTAGGTCTGTGTCTAAAAGGCACAAAAAAGCTCAAGAAAAAAAGTGTGGGGAAAAAGTCATTAACGATCATGTTGACAGCTTTTAGAAAAGACAAATGTATTAGGTACATCATGGCTTGGGTTTTCAAGAGTGTTGAGTATCTGTTGCGGTCATTATAGACTGTGAATACATCTGACTAGAACTTAGATAAAAATCACAAAAGAGACAGGAAATACTGGTGGTGTGACTACTAATTTCACAGTGTAAGGAGAAAAAGTTTGATCCTGTGTTGACTAAGTCTGAACGTTGACTTTATTTGAGATATTCAGAGGAATGTACTGAAGACCTGGTCCAGATCTAAAGGGATCTTTCACTTCACATTTTGTGTCAGTCTAGATATATTTAATGACTGCTACTTTAGATCTTGATTCAAGAACCCTGCACAGGTAATGAAGATTCTGTCCCTCCTTTCCTTCCAACTGGCTTTTGAATCAGTTCAAACATTAACAGAAGGTTTAACTTCCTACAACTTCTACTGTGAACTGTGAAGAATATCAGGCAATAAAATTGCACTTAAAAACAATGTAAATTTGCGTAAAAGAGTGCACATGGAAAAAAATCCATTTGTGTCTACACAGTGCTCTGTTCCCAATTACTGATTTACACAACAAAAAAAATCTTGTATTCCTTTCAGTGCTCATCAAAAAAATCTGAATGTGGAAAGATCAGAGAACAAAATTGAAAACATAATGGTAGCATAAGCATTCAAACATCCTCAATACAGTGGAAATATGGTTCCCCCAATTCAAAAAAGGAGGAGAATTGCAAAAGGTGAGAGGAAAGACAACAAGGTAATCAAGTGATGGGATTGATTTAATCTCTCTCCATCAGAGGAGAGGTTAACTGACCTATCATCCTCAGTTTGAAAAACAGATAGCTGAGGGGAATATGAAACAGGTTGTAATATAGGGAGGAGCATGGAGAAGATTAACAAGGGGAACAATTCAAGAAATAAAGGGCATCAGATGGACTCCTTAGTATAAAGTAAACCAAATTAGGTAAACTAGGGAACTCACTGATAAAATCTGGATGGTTGCTTTGGATCTGAGCAACCTGATCTAGTTGAAGATGTCCCTGCCCACGGCAGGGGGGTTGGACTAGATGACCTTTAAAGGTCCCTTCCAACCCAAACTATTCTATTCTATTCTATGATTCTATTCTAAAAGAATGGTTACATAAATTAGTAGATAAAAAATACCTATCATGGGCTATAATACAGATATGATCTCTCCTCAGGAGTTCCCTGAAACACTGATTTCTGGAAGCTGAGGAGGTAAACTGTGCACCCTATTGTTCACTTTGTTCTCATGGTCTTTCTTTGCCATTGGCCACTGTCAGGTATAGGATAGTATGTTAGCTTTTGTCTGAGTCAATATGGTTATTTCTATGTTCTTATAAAAGTACATTTTTCTACAAAAGAATTTTAAAAAATGGGTAAACATGTTTCCGATAACAGACAGGAAATGGAACATTTCTCTCTTCTACTGCAAAAAAGGAAGAGCTAAATCCAGAAAAGATACACCAGCTGGTGCATAAGGGAAAGAATGCAGGAAAAAGAATTCAGCAGACCATCAAAAAAATTTCAGAAAACAGACACCAAAGAGGAAAGCAGAAAGCAAGAAAATCAATGGAACAGTCCATTAGTAAAATGTGACTAAAAGCCATATGACGAAAATCTGTGGGGCTTGGCCAAATGTCATACAATGACTATCTTAACTAGCAATGAGATGGAATAGATAGAGGTTTCACAGATTTTGCCCAAACACTTCAAATGCAAATTAAGTTATAATATTTATCCAATAGCTGATGCATTTGTTTAATGACCTAAAAGGAACACCGTTTAGGACTTTTTAGGTTATCTTGTTTCTTAGTGTAGTGAAGAATAAGCAGAGAGAAGAACACACATGAAGTAATGTGATGATATGCTGTAACTTGAAGTGTTTTAGCACCTAAGGATAACAATTTGTACTGTAATTCCCACTGTACTGTAGTGGGAAATACTCAAAAACCATGACTGAGTACAAAAGTTATGCCCTTTTATGTCTTCTTGATATAGGAATGTGAATCATTTTGGGGATGGTTAAACACAATCTTCAAGTAAACTACTCCTGTTTATTTAGAAAAGATTTTTCTAAGTCCAGACTAGACTAGGTTTAAACAGGGAGCAGTTTCCTTCTCACAGTTCCAAGTCCCTTTTCACTTAACACGTGGCCCAAATGCTCGCTTTCTGTAGATCTAGGGTGACACTGTCAATACTCTTCTGCCATCATCCTTATCTTTTAGATTTCATTCTTCTTGTTTCTTGATGTTTTGCTGTGTATATAAAGTTGCACAACTCAATCAATTTAACACCCAGAGATTGTTTTTGTTAGATCAATTTCTATGGAATTTCATTCCACTCCCTGATTTCACTTCTGCCCAAACTTTTGCTATGTGCTCCTTCTTTCTAGTGCTGTCCTATTGTATCAGCTGTCTTGTTATACACAGGACTTCAGCTGCAGTGCAGTTTTTCAGAACTACTACTTCCAGACCTTTCTCCTCTTTTTAGCACCCCTTACTGATCATTCCCTGCCTCAGAGCAATTCTGGGCTGGTTAATACATGATCCTGTCCCAAATTTTCTTTCCATGGATAAATGTTAGAGGAAAGTGCATGATCTAACCTTTCTAATGCTTCTGCAACAAAATGTAAAAATCAGACTCTTGGTCCCAAACAATTAGAAAAAAAGGTGTAAATTTTGATTTACAGTATGTCTACACTTCCCAATCTGTTGTTTGCAGGACCAACTCAATGTACCAAAAGTTATTTTTCTCAGAACTGAATTTAACTTAGAAAGTTGTAACTGGATAAATGCCGTGAGAAATAAAGCTCTGCTGTTACTCTGAAAGGTGATGATCCACCCCTGAAGAAAAACACTCATGAAAAAAAAAATCAGCTGATAAATATTGTCTAGAAGAACAGAGTAGCGAGATGATATTTACTTTATGATCTGAAAAATAGAATTATCTGGAAAAAATATACATAATATCTGTGCAATTGATTATGATTCTTTTCTCCCTTACTTACCTATGTCTATACACCATTCCCTTTGAGAAAAGAATTACATTTTCACTTGTGTTCATTGTGTATGTATCATGAGAAAGCTCTGATCTTAATCTGGGCTTCTGATCACAAAGTTAATACTAAAATACTAATCAATAAAGTAGCCTGTAGAAATCCCTAGGAAGAATGTGTACAGTACAGCCAAAGAAAGAAAAATAGTAAAACGAATAATTATAACAATCTTCTAGTTATTATTAATATATTATTCTAAATGTTGCAATAAGGCGGTTGTGCTTTAATTAAGACATTAATTAGATATATTTATAGTGAAATAGGATTGAATTCACAAATCTTGGAATATTAACAAATAAAAATTTTTTTTTCCAGATATTAGAGATAACATAACTGGTTGATGTTATACCTGTTGTCAGTGATTAGACAGCAGCCTTGATTCTGGTCAAAAGACACATCTTAAACTGAAAAGTCTTTCCAACCAACCATGAGAGAGTTTTGCTAACCTTGTCTTAGTGGTAAGTCAGTCTTTGCATATCTTAAGTGGATCGCTTTACTCGGTGCCTTTGTTTATTTTATAAGGATCAGATATTTCCATTCAAGCTAGTGAGGAGGATAAAAAGGTTGAAATACAGAAGTGGTTTGTGAAGTACTTTCAAAAGTACTGTCAAAACTTGACATGAAGAGCTTTTAAACTGAAAACAGCAAGGAAATGAGTTACTAATCTCAAATGTCTGTGTGTATAAGCTGACAGCTTCTGTCTGCCCCTTGCCTTTGCTTCCAAAATGCTTGCCTGATGTAGATGGCAAGAACCTCTCCAATCATGCTCTTTGGCTGTTCCTTCTGAAGCTGTCAGGCCCATCGCATTTCAGTGCTTTTCCTCTGTTTTCTATACACTGTGGAAGTGTCAGCTTGCTATGGGGAATCAGAGCAGAGGCAGCTGTGCAGCAGGATATGCCAGCTACATCAAGAATAAGAGAGAGAAGGTCAGGAAAGAAACTCTGGAGGATCTTACAGTCCAGATTACATCACAGAGATTGAGGGGCCAGACCAAATGCTGTGAAGCCCAGCCAGCTACATGGTGGCTCTGAGAACGTTCTTTTGGGCTACGTTCAAATTTTGCAGCCAGAGCTTATATGTTTTCTTCCCTTCAAATAATTTTATTACCAAAAAGTACCTAAATCAGAACTGTCTCACATCATCCATGACACACAAAACTAAAGACTATATGAATTTTGCAGGGGGAAAGACATGAGCTTTATTGGGACTCCTCTTAGTCTCACTGTGTTGAAGACCGTAGCTTCCTTTGCTGTGTGCTTCCAGCATGAACAGAGTTCTAGGTTGAAAAAAATCCTTCCAACAGCTACTGTATCAAGGGGCACTATAGTCAACAAAATTCTTAAAAAAACCCACCCTACTAATAGGTAAGTTATTCCAAACAAAATTGTTAGCTTCCTGTCCTGGTTTTGGCTGGGATGGAGTTGATTTTCTTCCTATTAACTGGTATAGTGCTGTGTTTTGGATGTAGTATGAGAATAGTGTTGATAACACACTAATGTTTTAGTTGTTGCTAAGTAATGTTTACACTAGTTAAGGACTTTTCACCTTCCCGTGCCCTGCCAGGGGCGCGGGGGGCTGGAGGGAGTGTGGCCAGGACGGCTGGCCCAGCTGGCCAATGGGCTATTCCATACCATATGACGTCATGCTCAGCATATAAGGCTGGGCGAAGAAGAAGGAGGGGGGACGTTCGGAGTGATGGCATTTGTCTTCCCAAGTAACCGTTACGCGTGATGGAGCCCTGCTTTCCTGGAGATGGCTGAACACCTGCCTGCCGATGGGAAGCAGTGAATGAATTCCTTGTTTTGCTTTGTTTGCGCGCGCAGCTTTTGCTTTCCCTATTAAACTGTCTTTATCTCAACCCACGAGTTTTCTCACTTTTACCCTTCTGATTCTCTCCCCCATCCCACCCGGGGGGAGTGAGCGAGAGGCTGCGTGGTGCTCAGTGGCCGGTTGGGGTTAAACCACGACACTTCCGTATTGCTATAGTTCTGTACTGCATCCCCTAAGCAAGTGCTTGTCCAGTGGGACAAGTGAAAAGAAACCTATACTCTGAGATAGATACATTAGAATTCTAAGTCCCCGCACACTGGGTTGAAAAATCACCTTTTGAAGCGTAACTGCTATGAAAGCTGTTACATATGCCCTGCAAATTTGATATTGATTCATTGTGTTCTATGCAAATGTGGATGCAGGATTCTTTTTGTTCTTTTGAATGAAGTAACGGATCTCTACCACAAATTGAAATTGTTTTTATTAGCTCTGACTGTAATTACCACAAATAAAAATGTTGTCAGTCCAGGAGAGATTAACTTTCTCACACAAAATATCTGACATCTTTGCTGGAATTAATTTAATTTGTTCTTACAGTTTTTATTTGCTTCTGCTATCATTTCATAGTTTAGGAAGCCTGCATTTTCAACACTGAGAAGTTCTGCAGATAAGTTTTGTAGGTATATGGAATAACATTTTCCCTTCTGTCTTGTAGTCGCGCACTTGGCTTTGTATGGCAGCTATATTTACATATAAAAGCATTCTGCAAAGATTTAATCCAATATTAATGTAAATTTGTTGTGCAGTTCAGTACTTTGTAGAGAGATTTCTTATGTATGCAAATCCATTATATATATAAAATACTCCACTTTTGCAGATTTCCTTAAATGAGACACTGGATGAGGCTTATAATGAATGTCCTGGAAATGCAGCAGAGATGCAAAGGCACATTATGAAGTGAATAATTCAGAAAATGCATTCTTGCTTAAATTGGCATTTTAAATGTCATTTCAATCATCTTATATGTAATTTCAAAAGCCGCCTCCTCCTTGAATTCTCTGTTTACAAGGGCCTTGTCAATCATGATCTGTATTGCAGGGTGGGAGACTGCACCAGTGTCAGGCTGTTCTAATTTCCTCTAAGCCACGTTCTTCATCCCCACGGGGAGCACAAGTTTTCATAAATGCCAATGTGCATTTGTATTCAGTACTGCAAGGACATTTCTCCCATTGATTTCCTTCTGTGTGTGAGTGTTAGCAAGAGAGGCGGGGGTGGTGGGGCAGTTCTTCAGCTCTTCATAAGCTACCTAAGATTCCCAGTTCCAGAATTAAATTACAGAGAGAGATCCGTAATATACGTTCAGTCACTACAATGGCTCCCTTAGGGCTCTTGTTACTAATGGCATAGGCTCATTTGTGAAGATTTTCATGCAGCTTGCTTGAAAGGGCCTCAGCAATCCACCACTTCTGAACAAATTACAGGCCAACAATATGCTCGCCAAAGGGGTTGCTTCGCGTGGAACAGGTTATTTAGCCCTATTTGGCTGGGAGAGAGTACATCGCAAGAGGAGAGGAGAGGAGAGTAAGAGAAGGGGAAAGGCAGTGATATGTGAACATTTAAAGAGTAAGCAGTAAAATAAATGAGCTATTTACACTTTTTAACTATGAAAATAAAGCCTTAGCAATTAAAAGAAGGTTTGCTTCCAGAACAAACCTGTTTATGTTAAGTGTATATGGCTTTAAAACACTTTTGGAGGAAAGAGGCTTGTAAAATATTATTTCATTTGTATCAGGAAAGAAGATTCCCTTCCATCAAGTCTTCATTCTGTCCATGTGGTTTGTGGATTGTAAGTCATGGTGTGTTCCTCCCCCAGGCAACTGACAGGAGATTAGAAAGGATGCCTTGGGTGTTTCTTTATGATTGCCTCAACAAAAGGCAATAAAACTCCCACAGTATGTTGAAACACAAAAAAGAATACATGTTCCAACATCTTAGCAACAATCTTAATTCCTCCTTCCTGGCAAGATTCGTCCTCCCATGGTCAGTTCTTAGGTTCTCTACAAGGACAGTCATTAGGGCCTATCTTGTCCAACCTCAGTAAGGGTCTTGTGACATCTCTCCTTTTTCTTCTGTGCACTGTCTTAGGAACATCTGGCTTCATGTAGTTTCCCTGTTGCATCCTCTGATGTCAGAGCTTTAGAGACAGAGGACTGAAACTATTTTCCTCCACCTATTGACTGCAGGCTCTAATGGGAAAGCTGTCTTCTCCTTCACAGGTCATGATGGGGAGAAGTAAGGGCAAAAGAAAGCTTTGATCATTCCACCAGAAAAGGTGTCAGCTAACAGAGAGTTTTCATCTTCCTGTTAAGACTCCCTCTTGGCTCCTAAACAAAAATTATACTCACATTTGTATATTAGATTTAATAACTGCCCTTTTATGTCTGTGTTTATGGCTTTTTTCTTTTTTTTTTTGGCTATTAACAGAAGAAAGATTAAAAGTTTGTTTATTCATCAGGCTCAACAGTCACAGACACTTAAAATCCTTTATTTGTCTTCTCACATTGTGTCCAGCAAGAGCTCAGCATGCCACAGAGGTGAACAGTGTGTGTGGGGACAGTTAATTCTTGTGTTACTGGCATATTAGAAGCTCAGAGTTCATTTAAATTTTTCTAGCTACAGGATTGCTATATAAACAGATGGTGAATATACAGGAGTGAGAAGTTATGTCAAGGTTGAAGTGTAGACTCTATCTATAGGTACATGTTTAGTCCATGTAGACTGATGGGCATGACCGTGGTCATTTTCTGAAAATTCAGGTAATCATTCCTTCTTTTGCTCACATACAGAATTTAAACGTTTGAAATCTTTTACCTGTATACCTAGACTTTGGACCTTGAACCGATAAAGCACTTAAGCATCTGTTTAACCAGGAGGGCAGTCCCATCAGCGTAGAGAGTGCTTGTACACGTATTTGCCTGCATAAGGCAGAACACAGAAAAATGTAGGCCACCTCTGAAATCAAGCCCTTTATGTTAAAATAGATTTTATTAAAGCAATTATCAGTGAAATCTGACTTACAGAACCACTCAAGGGAGCTACAAAAAATTGGCTGCCAACATATGTTCTCTGTTAATGAAGATAGACCGGTACTGTACTCAGCTCTTTGTAGATAGTTTTGGGCAGTGCATTAAAACAGTAGGTTGCCTATTAAAGGTGGCTTCTTTTAAAACTGATTGGAACAGTTTAAACCAAATTAATTTCATTAAATCTGCTATGAATTTCACTCCTATTTAACATTACAAGAATTTCTTAATAAAATTTTGGGGTGCAGAGGGAAATGACAAATCCCACAAACTGCTGTCTGTTTAGCATATGGAGCTGAAGTGTAGAAGGGTGAAGTTCAAGAAATTTCTTTGCCTAATCAACAAGGCAGCTCTCCATTGAGGAGAACAGGGACCTTTGACATCCCCATTCCTGATTTAACTCAAATAATCTGTATCATTCAGATCTTTCACCTCCTCTTCTCAAACTGAAAACAGATGTTTAAACAAATTTGATTTTAATGCAGAACAACAAATACATTTAAACCTTCTACAGTTGCTGTAAAATTGAATCATCATCCTCCAGGCAACATTAAACTCTAGCAAAATTTTCATTCAGTAATAAATATAATTGTACCATATGAAGGACAAATGCATATTTAGGTAATGTGTATATGGTACTTTGTAGGCAGAGGCAAGTGACCTCTGCCTGCACTTTGTGCTGGCCAGAAGCCAGGTGGATGTGATTAGCATAGTGTTGAGCCAGAACCTGCACTAATAAAGCTTCCTGATTGTAGAGGCTGTTACTTGGGCGTAGTTCCATACTAACAATGCTTGCATAGCCTCTGGTTACATCTGTGTTAGTGTTTTAGTTCAAAGTAGGAATGTACTTCTGAAATGAACGTCCTGATCACCTCTGCTCATTGTGCTTTTTATCACATCCATGAGCAGTCTCTAAGCGCATGAACTGGGTTTCTTTTTGGATTAATTGAAATGGGAAGGTCTGATCTCAGAGTGCACTGAAAGCAGCACAACTGTTAATGAGCATTCAATTTACATGGTGAGACTAGAGGTAGTCTGAAGCAGAACCCCATAAAACATGTATAGCATGGACATTGAGTCCTCAGCACCAAGAGTTTTGCTCTGCAAGTCTGCTTATGTTCAGCCTCTCTATTTGTTAATGGAGACACAGTCCAAGTAGCTCAGTCCTCACAGTCAGGTATACTTAGTCTGTTGTGGCCCATGGAAAGGGAAGAAAATTAATGTAAAAGTCATCATTACATTATAATGGAGAAATATATGTTAATGATGCAAAGCAGAATATATTTAAAGTAGCCCACCAGTGTGGCTTGGCCAGAGGAAGATGACTTTAAATGCAGTTTGATGTTTAACCTCTCCTGTTTCTTTGCTGGTTTTCTGCTACCTCTGTTCTTTCTCAGGTTGTCCCCAGCCGTTGGTCAGTGAGTGAGATGGCTTTGTATACCAGCAGAACAGACACTGAAAGCTACTTCCAGTGACACAGTACTTACCTTCTCAGCTCTCTTTGGTCAAACCAGAGAACAAAATTATGTCACTGTTATATGAAGACAACCAGCTCTAGTAATGATACTCTTCATAATTATGAACTAATTATGAAGTAGAAAGTATAGAAATATGTCTTTATCTTCAAGACCTAGAAAAGCATCCACCAAAAGGACACTTTAGGTGTCTAATAAAGACGTGTAAAGGTTGGTCTTCACTGCCGATGTATGTTTAGAAATAATGACTGGATACAAGTTGCTTGCTAGGGAAAAATCTATCTTACAGATCATAGAAAGAATGTAATTCATCTGGTTCACTCTCTGGCTTGAAGCAGAATTAACATGGATTAGGTTGCTCAGCCTTGGTCAGTCAAGTTTTGGATATAACTGAGATTGGAGCTCTCTGTGAAAGCTCTGCTTCAATTATATTTCTAATTTTTATGGGTAATGCCAGTTTTTTTTCTTATTTTATTGCAAATTTTAAACTTCCTCTAACAATAAAGACTACTGTAATGAAGGCCAAGCTGTATTTCTTTTTATTGTCTAGGATTTTTTACTGTCTTGTGGTTCTAACAGATAACGTAAAGTTAATGAAATAATTTCTAGAGATTTTAGAGCTGCTAAGCATTGTATAGAAAACCACAAATTTTGTTAAAAGAACATTATGAAGTTTGAAAATTCAAAAATCCAAAACTCCAGAAATGCCAAAATTAAGACCGGTCCACAACTTTAATTCAGACTCTTTATCTTTAAATATTTACTTAAAACCTCATGCATCACTAATAGCCATCCTGTAAGCCTTGTTTAGTTCATGAACATTGTACCAGACCAGCACTGGACCTTTATGAGCTTAATTATTGTTATTACATTCATAACTAATAATTCAGTTAATGCTTCACAAGCAGTATAGATTTTACCTTCAGAAATCTTTTTTTTTTCTCTGTTGGATATGCATATAAGAAGGAAAAGAAGACTGTTTCACAAATGAGAAAAATGAGGCACAGAAGGATTTGGGTTATTTTTTTGTTTTGTTTTGCTTTGCTTTGCTCTATTACCGTAGCCCTCATTTTCTGTTCATTTACTGAATCCACCCCCTGCCCTGCTATGCCTACCTACCCTGGGCCTTGTACTTGGTAAGCTTCAACTAGCAGTACGCTTCCCCCTACTCCTGTCTGCCTAGGCTGTAGAGTAAAGTTGCTTTGGGAAGACATGAGAAAAGCAGATGGGTGGAGGGAAAGAAAACACAGAATCTTGTGTCTTCGGATATGATGCCTAGTGTCTTTACTTGGCACTGTAGTGGCTTCTCCTGGCTAGAGTGAACGCTTACAGATGCAGTAGCATCTGGGGCTCTCAAGCCACAAGACAGAGTGAGTCGAGTAACTCTGTATGGGATTGATTTTTTTTACCGATACTGTTTTGGTTTTGGTTTTTTGTTTTTTTGTTTTGGTTGGGTTTTTTTCTGTAGAGAGCTTGAATATACTTAGGCAAATTTAAATGAGAAAAAATAAGCTAGAAGATTTTTCTTTTCTAAAAAGCAAAACATCAAACAACAGCCAGTTTAAAAAAAGAAGTTATCAGTCTAACAGCTGTACAGCCACAAGAACCCATGAGAAAGGAGAATTAAAAATAGTTAGTTTTTAAAGAGTATTTCATTGCATTGCAAAAACACAAACACGATAAAATTTCCATTTTATCGAGTACAAATTGCATGAAAGTTCTTTCCTCTTGAGAGCTGATGCAATCATTTGTTAACAACTATTTTAAAACAGTTTAAAGCACATCAAAATATGAAAGCTTTCATGGAAATAAAACCAAGTCCTGTTGCAAAATGGAACAAGTAGACAAACTTAAATTTTATATCCATATTAAACAGGTACAGCCATTTTTGACAAGCCATTTTACTGAACTCACTAGATTGCTTGCAGGCTAATACAAAGCATCATTTGAGTGAGAACAGACAAATTTATCCCCAGCTTTCTACTCTTTTTTTAAGTACCCTAATGACATACCAGACGTTCTTAAATCTTGTGAATAGTAGCTATCTCAGAAATGGCATGGTTAGTCCTTGTTTTATATGAAGGAATCATGTGTTCCTTTTACTTAAATCAAGAATTAATTGTCCGTCAGATATAAGTAGAAATTGTATAACTTATTCTACCATTGATTAACAAAACAATCTCTATACCTGGGTTGTGTAGCTTGGGAAATATTAAGAAATATCAGTAAACCTGAGGTAGAGCTCTTGATCTCATGTTTGAGTCAATTTCATTGAAATAATTTAAGCAACCACTTTAAGAGCATACATAAATGCCAACTTGATGTGATGCTTTCCTTAATAAGTCAAGTGTGTGCATAATAATTTTATGTTGTATATTTGTAAAGAACAAAACTGAAATATTAACTTCCTTTTTCCCAACACCACCATAGCCTCAACAAGTTGTCACCGTCTGCTCAAAATTTGAGATTTTTGGAATTGTCTCAACTAAGATAAGATTTGGGATTCTGCCACCGGATTAATAAATTAGAAATAGAACTGTTTTATTAAAGGGAATATATAGCAATTTAAAACCACAGAACTTGTTGCCATTAATGTGTATGTGCTGCCTGCATAAACAACCAAGTGACAAGGCAGATCGATTACTTTACTCCAGCTGTCCTATGGGTCTTTTCCTTCCTGTCCAATTAGAAACTTTTCTCTACATGGAGTTCTAAATATTCTATGAAAGCTAGGGTTTTTTTCACAATTTTTTAACTTTAGCTATTAGTGGAATGCACACTTAGTCCTCTATGTGGCTTAGGGTTCTGATTTCTTACTATATGATGAACAGTGTTACTTCTAGAAAGTCAGCAAGGTTTTTCTCCCTGGGCATCTTCTTATGGTGACACCTCGGGTGAAGATCATTCTTACGACACAGGTACATTTGATCCGAAACCTAGAGAAATTCCTGACTCTCTTGAAGAGAATTATGCCACAGCCCAAGAGCAATTGATAGAGCAGCAGAAGGTAAAGCAGATGCAATGGAAGAAAAATGAACAGGTGTCTGGCACTAAGAGAAGCAGGAGTTGGTTTTCCCCTCTGTCTGGTGTCTAGAAGAGATAATGGCAATACACAGCCTTGCCAAGAATGTGTTGTTTACACAGTGTATGTACACCCACCTGCTCCATCTGAAAATGAGCTTGTGAACTCACCTGACTGAAAAGAACAGAAAAAAGATTGATGTGTTTTTGTATTGTGCCTGTTGAACTGACAAAAAGCATTATAGAAAATTAATAAAATCCACATGAGGGAATATCAATGTCCTTACAGTTTAAATGAGATTTTTGAATTGCTAGCTATGTCTCTTGCATTCCTTAGTTTGGATGTGGATGTGAATATCCATGTCTGATACAACTATTACACAGATTACCCTTATTTTCATGCTTTGCCTTTTCTGTGAAGAAGGTGTTAAAATCAGCAATGACAGAGCTAAGAAACATGCATTTGATTTATTTCGTGTCATGAGACATGAAGTACAAAAACCCATTTATGCTACAGAGATATGAGATATGTCCAGACAACTACTTAAGCATCTAATTAAAATCAGCTGCTAAAGGTAGAGAAGTTACAGTAAAGACTAGGTGGAAAGTTAGTCAACACTTTGGCTGTAGGGTAACTGAGTGAGAGATGGTTTCTTTATTTCAAGAAAATTTTGATGGTTCAAAAATTGTACCTGCCCAGAAATGTGTGTCCATAAAGTTATCTCTCTCTGAGTGCTAATATTGATCCCTTTCTTTTCTTAGCAAGTTTACATTTTTAAACAAGAAGCTGTTTTGAAAGGAAAAATGAAGCTGTAAGAAACTGTTAAAACAAATTTTGCAAACGTATAAATACTGAAAACTGAGCAGACAAATCTGAAAAAAACAGTAATTTCCCTGATTAGTTTTGGTTTAAAAGAAAATTTTAAAACTTTAAAGAATGTTTGTCAAAAAATTACTGGCAAGATCATCTTTTAGACTGATCTCCAGAGTTGTGGCTGCTGACCTCATTATTTCACAGTGACAATATCCACCTCTTTTTGCTCTACCCTAAGCTCCCTCAGAGCAGTTCGTTCTCCGTCATTAAAATGGCAGAAGGTAGATGAATAAAGTTGGTGGAAAAAGGTGGAAATCTGAATTTAAAACATGTTATCTTCTGGCGGGGTGACACTCAACTTTCTGAATTTTGACTGATAGGCAATACCAACTTAGGTATTGTAATATAGGAATTGGGGAAGAAGGGAGTAAGAGGGGACTTCCACAACTCACGTCCAGAGCAGATGAACAGCGTTAACTTCCCACTTCATAAGTCTGGGGTGAAGTTTCAACAGCTGGAGATGTGCACATACTTTGGATCTTGTGTTGGTGGCCTGTTCTGCCACAGCTCCAGCCTTTTATAGATACTATCTTCTTCATGTAACCAGCAGTCATCAAAATCTCCCTGCTCTGTTGATTAGCATGTGAACTGCATCTCCCCTTGCTGTGTAACCCAAATTTTCCTGTCATTAAGCTTAGTCTAAATTTAAATTCACTAGCAGTGGCTATGGATTTATAATAGCTTAAATGAGGTTATAATTTGGCCTGTTAACTTTGTACAGTTGACTACCAAGATATTTTTCTTTTCAGAGTCAAAAATTCATGCTACTTTTCTGAACGAAATTCCAGCATCTGCCAACCTTTTTTAAAATACATACTGAAATATATTAACACATCGCACACTAGTGAATATTTTGATAAACTGTTCTTTTTCAGAAGTAACAAGTCAGACTTGTGCCTCCAGAAAAGAAGTACTGAGAAATGATAATGTCTAATCTTTTATGTTTCTCCTCATCAGAAAAAGATACAAACCAACACAATATTCTGAGTTACTGGTGTGGAGCTGAAATTGTTCAATGAACTAGTTTTAAGAGGGAACACACATGGTGGAACAAATTTATTATAAAAAAAATCAATACAGAAAGGCAGTACACAAATTGACCAAGGGCAAAATTTTACTTTGAGATACATATGGTACAGTAATGTATTTTCCTTTAGCATTTTAACAGCCTAGTGTACATACATTGAACGAGTGCACAATACTAACAGATTGAACACATAGCCTTTTTGGTGGCTTAAACTATTGTTTCACTAATTTTTCTAGGGGTTTTTGGAGGGAGGGAATGGAAAAAACACATCCTGTTGACAAAGCTCAGCCGATCATTTTGTTCCCTTACCTTTTTTCCTCCTGGAAGAGTCTGGAGATTCAATCTATTTTTATCCTTTGAAAAATAAAAAGCAGCCACAGCAGAGGATGCATTTTCACATTTCACATCATCACCGAGAAATACAGAGCTCTGACAACCAAGATAAATGAACAACAAACCAAAAAGCAGAGAAGAAGGGTCAAATCCATTTGACTTATGGGCCATTGTAGAGAACAGTGGGTCACACAATCTTTTCTTGTGTTTCTGAAACTATCAAGTGGAAACTGTATAGGATAAATGTTTCCCTGATTTCAAAATAAAGAAAGAGGAAGATAACTTAGAAACTAAGGGCTGGCTGTGCCAGGGACTCGCATTTATTACTGACATTTGTTAGTTACTTTAAAAGCTTGATTTATTTGCTTAATCTCATAGGTTCAGGAGGACTGGCAGATTCTTAGATCAGTGCTTCTTATTTTTTGGTGTCAAATAATTTCTTCATTTACAATCAAGTCCTGATTTCCTTAGTTGAGGAGGAAACCCACCAAATTTTATTTAACCTAGAGACCTGCTGCCAGAAGTAAGACTGGGTATAGGGGTCCTGGGATTCATTCTTCTGTGTTCTTAGCTGTGTTGAAGGTGAGAATATTCATGTTCAAGACTGTTGTTCTTTTCCTCTCCTATCTTAACTTATGTCTCCTCCTTTGTGCTTCGCAGAATATAACAACAGTGCAAACAGTTTCATTTTGACATTGTTACCACATTTAGGAAAGATACTCTCTCCTCTTCTCTTCCCCCTTCCCAAATGAGGATGTGTATTTTCCTGATTATGCAGGAAGTTGACAGTTGTCATATAATGGGAAACAGGAAGCTGTAGTCTAAATGATAATACCAATTTGCTGCATCAGCTAGTCAGGAATATGATCATGAAGTCTTGGTCTCAGAATAGGAAAGATCAGAGAAGGAAAGAGCTGCTGTTAGACAAGTGGGATAAATTAGTATGGAAGATTAGTCAGTGATTAATATGTTTCAAGAGTTGTTTTTATACTGTTACAATTATAGATATGTACTTATCTCCCCTTCCTGGCTTGTCTATTTATGGACAGTAATAACATGAAAGGGAATGGAGGGAGAAACTGGGATTTGTCAGAACGCTGGTTGTGCAATCAAACTTAATACATGGAGAAGTTTCAAACATCAGAAAAAAAGGAGAAAAGGAGGAAATGAGCAATGTACAAAAGTCAGATTTTTTATCAGAAGTTAATGCCTCCACCATGTTCCTTAAGGGCTATTATAACTCCAGCTATTCTTCTGTCTGAAGCAAGAAATACAGTTACAGCAATAATAGTTTTCTCCTGACTAGCCATCATGCTAGGTTCTGGCATTACTAATATATGTCATCTTCATTGTTTACATCCTCAGCGTTAACATAAATTAGCGGGACAGCCTTTGTTTAGGTTGATGAAACTAAACTGTCATTTTAGTATAGGGTCCCACTTTTTTTTCCCAAAATCTTCTTCACGTTCCTGTGCAGTGATCCAGTTCATGGAAATCATCTGGCTGCAAACTGATGGTTAGTTTTCATCTTGATTTGTCTTCAGCTTCCTTGATTTGGCTCATTAGACGACTAGACAAGCATTGTTACGACACACATGAGCAGGTGGGACTGAGCCATTGAGAGAAGGTGGGAAACAATTCGTTAAGTGGCAGTACAGGCTTACATTCCACTAAAGTGACAATGTAACCATGGCTTAAACATGAATGAGTACACCACTGCAAGAACACAATGTTCCAAATCTGTTTAGTGGTCTAGGCACTAATGCTGGCAAAATGATAACGAGTTGTACTGATGATAGATAACTGCCATATAATAAACATTAGTAATTGCAATTGGACATGTAAATAATTTAACTCTCTCATTGAAATTCCCCAAGACCAAAGACAAAGCAACAAAGAAGGACTGTTCAGTGAAGTTACGACAGCATTGCAAAATGACTGTCAAATTGAGGAAAGTAAGATATTCAGCTGGATTTGGGGAAAAAAAAAAAAAAAAAGAAATATTATGGACAACACTATAGCAATTTTTCCTGTGAGTGTGTTGAAGTGCATACTGCCTCCAGTACGGATTATTTCATTTCAGAAAGACTGCAACAGAAATAAATCATTTTCACATATTGAACAATACCTGTAATCAACTCATTAGATGCAAACTACCCCTCTCTTTACCTCTCCCTGTACTTTCCCTTTAGCAGAGTGAATGCATTGGTAATTCAGTTCTGAATCTCCGTTTCATTGAAATTCATCCTTCAGACAAATGAATAGACAAAGTTGTGAATATTCTCCTAGCATTGCAGAATAGCTAAATGCAGTATTACTCTTACTTGAATCATAGACTCATAAAATAATTTTGGTTGGAAGGGATATGTGAGAGTCATTTAGTCCACTCACCTGCTCAAAGCAGGACCAATTAGACGACTTTTCTCAGTGCTGTGTTCAGTCATGTTTGGAACGTATCTCTAAGGATGGAGATTATACAACCTCTCTGGGCAACCTATTCCAATAATTCCAAAGTTTTTTCTAACAGTTGCCTGGAATGTCCTCTTGTAGAAATTGTGTCCATAGTCTCTTGTCATATCACCATGAACCTTCAAGAAGAGTCTGTCTCCATCTTTTCAATATTCTCACATCAGGCAGCTGTAGACACTAACCAAATCTTCTTTCATCCTCTCTTCTTAAGGCTGAATAAAACCAATTATCTCAGCTTCTCCTTACATGCCATGTGCTTCAATGCCTTAGTCATCTTGGTGGCCCTTTGCTGGACTCATTCCACAGTATATCAATATGTTCTACTGAGGAGGTCCAAACTGGACTAAGTAGGCCAGATAAAGACTAATGATCTCCAGAGTACTATGTATATTCAGTGTTGTTCTCCAAATGAGTTGTTTCCATGTAAGGGATTTTAGCATCACTGTGTGAATTCTCTGAAATACATTCAAACAAAATGTTAAATTTTGGCAAAAAAACCAAAACCAAAAACTAAACCAGGAAACATTATTGTGCCACGGCATTACTAATTACAGTGCACCCATATACTGAATCTTCCACTCCAGTCTCATCACTCCCATTTCAAGAGGGTCATGATGAAACTTCAAAAGCATAGAAGAGGACAGCAAGGATTATCAGGTGTATGTAAAAAATGTGGTTTGGTTCTAGAAATCTATGGCATCTGGGACTTCTATAAATAGAATTTTTAATTCTTGTTATTGTATAAATTCTACATGTTTTGTGTGCAAGAATGTATATTTGCATTCAGCTCATTTCCTGGGCATGCAAGTTCTCCTGAAGTCACATATGGTTTTTTTTGCTTTAGGTGCAGTTTTTGCAGCATCTCATCAGGAACCTGTACTCTAACATTAGGTTTCCTAATGTTTCCTCTTCCAAGACTGCTAGGCTAATTTGACCTGCGTGCACAGTAATTACATCAATTCATTGATGTGGCCAGGCTTTTGAGAATTGTTTCCATCTCTGTATTTTTTGTTTTCATGTTGCATGATAATGAATAGCAGTACAAAGGAGTGAGACAGGACATAGTTATTCACACTTGCTGTCACCAGGTGCTGTAACTCACTCTTAAACCACTGCTTTGAGTTCTGCAGGCATGCACCTTTTTTCTGGCAGTTTAGTTTAATTTCCCTTCTGCTTTTTATAAATAGTCTGTGAATGGAGTCTAATATTTGTCATGGTTGCTTGAGTTAAATTTATACAGAGAAATACTAAATGAGTATCTCCTCTGCCATCCAGTTTGATTTTTCTACAGCTGGTGAAAAGCTGGTTGGGTCTGGAATAAATAATTTTCATGTGTTCACAAGCTTCACAAGATTTTGACATCTGTGGTGAAAGAAGTATCAAAATTAAGCAAATCAAAACAAACTTAAACCGCAGCTGCAAATTTTCAGTTAGCTCTTTTTCTGTAGATTGTCAAATTTGCTACCTCAAAGTCCAATTAGAGTTCATTTTCTATCTAGTCCTGCAGCTGGGAGAAGTTGAGTGAATTTGCCAAACAGCTAATGAAGATTTTCACTGAAATAAATGTTGTTTAAACAGACACAGTTCAATATGCTATTGCAAAGATAGGTTTGGATTCCAGCTTTTTAGAGGTTTAGTAGTCACTTATTCTAGGGTGAATAGACAACTCTTCTAGGTGTCTGAAAAGGTTGGTTGGCTCAGGAAGGAGTGACATTTTTGTGTGGCTGCACGGTTTTTTGGATGGGATTTAAACTCCGATAGAAAGTCACTATAAAACCATACGAAAGTTAGAAATTATAGGATTAGTGGTATGTGAAATGGGTGCTGCAAAAAGGATGAGAGCACAGAAGGAACAATATCACCTGAAGAGACACTTTTCTTTAATTTGAGGCAGGCTCAAAGGTACCAACCACCAACGTACATAAAACACCCATATGTGTATGTAATAAGGAGAGAAGTGGGAGTAGCTGTGAGGCACAGAGGGTCTGTCTTGTCTGCGCTTTATGTATTTCTTGCATAAGAGCAGAGGAAGATTTTCCTTTGCCTTCTTATTTGATAAAATGTTCTGTTTTGATTCATACATACAAATATACAACCACGCAAATATGTAGCCAATAACTGTAGATCTTTTCCTGATATGTTTGCACTTCTATGGCTATAGAAACTACTAACTTGTCATATAAAAAGCAAGATATGTTTAGTGAGAACACATCTATATTCCAGCTATTTTCCCACCATTTTAATATAGGACCACTTTATCTGATGAATTTTTATGTCTGAAATCAGTGATGGTGAGACCAGACACCAATTAAAATTAAATTGGTCATTTCCGAGATGGCACGAAATCTAAAATACTCCAAGGAAATTTATTAGTTTAGAAAGTCTAGTCAGGAATGAGTTTGTAGTGACAGAGTTGGGGAAACAGAGACCCACTCCTTCAAAAGGAGTTAATAACCTTGAGAAAATAATAGGATGCGTACTCTGGTAAGGAAGCTCCTATTTACATATGTTGTATGAACCGTTAGATTTTTGGCATTCTTCATCCTCCCTTTCTTCAGTTCTTTTGTTTATGTTTATGCTGAATTTTACTTTTGAAGGTAATGCCTCATATTCTGTGTATTGCAATATATCATGAAGCCAGGAATAAAGAAAGGAAAGGGAGAAGCATTATCTGAACTCATTGACAGTAATATGTATCTTCTGTTCATATTTTTGTACATTTTAAGTTCCTGTGTCTCTGTTCAAAGACGTGTATTTGTCTGATCTTGGAGTCCAAACTGCTCTAAGCCTGCATTAGATAGGAAACCCATTTAGAAATTCCATTTTCTGTAAGCACAAGCCAAGGACTGAATGTCTGATGAATTTTAATCACAGAAATAAGACCTGAGAGACTCAGTGTGACTTCCGAACTGGTGAATAGGAAAAAAATGCGCTTAGTTGAAATCAGTGTTGTTGATACTGCAAGTTCACTTGCACAAAATTCACCTGCTCTTTTTCAAAGTAAAAACATAATGCATTATGGATTTAATGACTGACTTTTTTTAAGAGTCCACTTTGTGAAATCCCTAGTCCTCCTACAATCATCCTGTGGCATCCTCCCATGTAAATATTCTTCATGTAGTTCTGTTCCCATTCTAAGATTTTGTGTGAATGTCACTAAATTCATTAACTGCTCATGACAGTAGCACAATCTTGACGAGCATGTTGAACATTCGTAAAACAGCAGCCACTCTAAAAGGAAAAAAGAATGTCATGGCAATGAGTAATGTAAATGAAGCAGTATACCCATTTAAAAAAACATCTAAATGTTCATAAACTCAGAGCAAGAACTATTGGAAGAAAAAAATAAAGATTGCAAAAAATATTATAAAACTGTAAGTTACTTCCCAGAAATGCATTAATCTCACCTTGTTACTCCAGAATCTTTCCCTGACTGTTGCAGGCAGCAGTACAAAGAGGTTGATAGCTACAGCTTGAGATATAGACTGACACTTTCTTCTGCAGCAGTCATGAGTGAGTTATTCCAATCTGTGCTAGCACAGCTGGAAAATTTACCTTCACACGGCTGGAATTCCATTTCAGTCTGTCATGATACACTACACTGCGTCTGTTTCTTCATGAGCTACAGCACTGGTGCAATGTGTTCTCTAAGGTTTCTGCCATCACAAATACAGTCGCTAAAGCCATCTATTAAAAGCAAGTTGAGATTGAAATGCTTTGATATCAAAAAATAAATTATTTTGTAAAGAGACAGCTCTCTCAGGGTTAGAAAAGCTTACATAATAGCTATGATTTTATTTCATTTTTCTTTTAAGTTCTTACAACCACCTTTTTGCAGGTAATTTATATTGTTCCTGGGCCAGATGTATTTTAAGATTCTTAATACTTACCAGTAAGTGGACCGCCCTAGCTTTTATTTACGTCAGTTCAAGTGAACTAAAAGGGACTAAAACTTATTCATAACTGTTTTTCCAGACATCGTTCACCCTGGTAATTTGTTCAGATGAAGGGTATAAACAGGCATTAGTTAATATGCATTATTCCTTCAAGAAGTCAGCAACAAGGCAACAGTGAGGCCTGGAGATTGGGCCAAGCTCAAGGTCAGTATGCAAGTTAAGCTTCCAAGCATTACCTCAGCCTCTGAATATGAAACATAATTTCATCTAGACACTGCCATTTCTGAAGTCTGTACAGAATCGCTATCAAGAATGTGAATTCAAGTGGTAGTTTTCCTCTATTTCCTTAGTGCAAAAGTTTAAAATGATAGAGTTATAACTAAAGCTGTCCTCAGTATTGGTATTGATACTCAAGCATTACAAAACAATTCTTTCATTTTACCCCTCTGTCTTTTAAATGTTAAGCAGCAGAGGTGGTTGCTTTGACTGATCCTGTAACCTCCGTCTCACTTCCTCTCCCACTTCACTTTTGATTTTCTTTTCTGGTGTTACCTGTGACTGATGCTGTGAAACATACGTTCTATAGTAAATCATACATGTTCACAGCAGAGCTAAGTGAAAGGCACAGCTTGTACCTTGTGTGCCTTGAGCTCAGGTCTTCGGTGGTCAAAATCAGTGTGTTGCTCACAGTGATGTCTTTGTAATATAGGTAGAAGCAGGAAGCATAGAAAGGAGCAGAAGTAAGAACAGGGCCAGTTGTTTACAGTTAGTAAAACAAGCAATAATGTGACCAAAGCAAGACCTGTAATATTAGCTCTTTTACCTCACCTTTTTAATGGTGATTCTTGTTGCTGTAGGTGGCAGATTACAGACATGACTAACATTTCTTATGTATTTATTGACTTTTTCTTCTTTAAATGCGCTAGCCATACATTGCATCTGTTCAATATGAACTGGGCTGTGGGTGTTAAAATGTTATTTACAATGTCCTTCCACATGCATCAAGGAATGAGGCACACCATGGTGAGCACAAAGAAATAAGCTTTCACTTGTGTAGGCAGGTTATGGTAACTACTGTAGAATTGCTTGAGTTTATAAATAGGAAAATGTATTATCCTGCTGTGGAAAATGCAAACACATTCAATAGCAGAACTATCCTTTACATTTTTCAGAGGTTAGAAAGCCAAGGATGGTGACCAGCTCTACAGTAGGAAGTCTATTTTTCACAGTTCCCCTCAAAGGTATTTAAAAAGATTTTTAAAGTATTGAGTCCACGCAACATTTAGAGCATTCAAAACAATTCAGCAGTGACTCACTAGGTTTTGCTGTAATAAAAAAATATCCTTTCAAAAATACAGTTTTATAACTAAAGTGATAGGTCCAGTGCTGTGGAATACCGACTTCAAAGGCTTCAGTATTAATCAACAGAGCGATATTTTTAGTGAACATTTTGGGGAAGTGTTAGAGGAGACATTTCAAAATCATGAGACACTGAAGGTAGGACTTACTTTACTTAAGTATAGGCACCTAAAATATAGACTTGTAATCTGTGTAATCATCCCCATTAGCGCTATGGGAAGAGAGAGCATCTCCACAGAACAATCCACAATCCACCCTGCCTCCATTTTTAGTAATTTTTTTCCCATTCAAAATCTATGGAGGCAGCTCTCTTTCTTAGTTGTTTCTACATTGTCTATACAGACATCCTAGGTCTCAAGCTTAGTCTAGATAGTTAAATTGTAGATAGGTACAGCTTGAAGATGTTTCAAATCATATGTTCTTTGAAAGTCAGTATAATTAAACTGTGGTCTGCCCTTCTAGGAATCAGTCCACAAAGCCTCTCTTACGGAAAGTTTATCTTCTGAGGGCCTATATCATAGTGCCTTCCCAAACAGCAGGCTGCTGTTTGTTTAGCATCATATGTAGTTTTTATCCAGAGCTAATATTGATGGGCAAATGTCTATCTCCTTTAGATATAAGTGTGATTGTTAGTTTATAAGTCTGTACATCTTTCAGTGTATAAGAGTACTGAGGTTTAAAACCACTCTGCTGTTTTGCAAGAAATATTTCACACAAAGTGGCAAATAATTTGTCTACAGTTAAGTACCATGTCAATTGCTAGAGATTGTATAGTGAGGAAATTAGTTCACCTCAGGGACATCTGCACCCAGATGGGGCCAGTTTATGCCTTTTGAAGAAGTATTTTTAAAATTCTCTATTAATTATCAAAATTCTGAATTCCAGGAAACCTTATGTACAGTTTTGATTATGAGTAGAACCCCTGAAAAATATATAGAAATAAGGTCACAGTGGAAGAAAAAAAAATTTAAAGACTTTAAGATATGCTGAAAAAAAGCACTGTAGAAGAGATAGGTATTATATTATTATTGTAACAAATTGTTCAGTCTGGGTTTACTATACGAAAAATTCACTATGAAGAAAGAAAACTATAAAGAAAATACACATCTAGTTCTCTTCATAAGTACATGTGCAGATGGCTGTCTTTAATTTCAAAGAAGTCATGCACACATACATATGGGCAAATTTTTGCCTTAAATTATTAATTTCTATAAAAGCTCTTACTGTACTGTGCACAAACAATGTGTTATCTACTATGGTAAGTGCCATCCAGTACTGACATGTTCATCCCCTTCTCTCAGTGAAAGCTGTAAAAACTGTGGCCAGCAAGTGTCTCTGAGAACAAGGCCATGCCATCCAAACATTTGAGGGAAAGCTCACAAAGTAGACAAAAGAAAGAGTCATCCTCTTTCAGATGGCTCTCAGCACCGAAAAATTGTGAGCTGCCTACAGGAGTTGATCTTTCTCCATTGAATGTGTAGGCAGCTTGTGTCTTCTAACTGAAGTCCCTCTTTACACCTGCTAAACTTTCAGAGGAAGATTTCAAAGTGTATGAACATATTTTATAAGGGCAATGCATCCTTGAATGTGGTGGTATATGCAATTGGTCACTGAACTTGGGCCTCTGGATCACTCAGCAACAGAGGTGGAGGTGATTAAATTCCTTCTGCATGAGTTCTCTAAATCTTCTCCTTGACTTGTTTTCATTATTGCTGAATGAGAACGCCTGGCCTGAGTCACACTGTTCTGTTCAGAATATGCTTGTAAAACAGTCAGTTCAGTAATAAGGAGGCTGCTTCCAACTTGCAAAGTCAGAGAAGGCACTGCAAATGTTTCCATGCTCTTCAATCCCCTTCTGTCTCCATGTTTCTGTGCCATGCTGAAGACATGCCTAGATATGTGACCTTATTAATTGGGATTTCCCTTGGTTTTTGAAAATGTACATTGTTACCTGTATTACAGGGTCTAGGTAGTATATAATGTGTACTCTGAATCTCATCAATGGTTTTCTGAAGATTTAAGTTTTGAGAAGTGGAGAATGAAAGAGGCAGACACTATGTATTACATGTACAGGTGCAAGGAAAAAGGTTAAAATGATCAGTTTTGGAGCTTCATCCCACCAGATCATATTTTATACAACTGCTGTTTGATTCAAAGCACAGCCTTAAATTACATTGCCTCAAAGCTTAAAGAGATAATTTTGTTAAAAGAGGATAAATTACTAATTGCTTGCTAAGGTACATTTAGATGGCAGAGTGCAGACAGTTAAATTTCACCAACCACACTCTTCATGTAAAATATAAGAGGGTCTGGTCTACATTACGTATGTAATTGTATAGGTATTTAAGCACTAAATTGTGGTGTGATCTTGTTAAGCTGAATAAAGTGGGATCATTTCAGTGCTTATTAGAAGATCCACAAAAGTTGTTGGTGGCTGTGTGGGGTTATTAGGAGCTGATGTGGCTGAGCTGAGTCAGTATGCAGATCTTACAATCTACAGTTTCGTTGGACATGCCAGTGTTGAGAAGACATCAAAAGTAGAGTTCTTGTTGTGCTGGGGATATTAAGGTCCTTTCTCTAAGGACAGGATGCTACCATTTAAAAAAAATTCCAACTCAGAGAATTGCAGTCTGTTTACTTTTACATTACCTTGTTTCTTTGGATACGCCATCTCACTTGTCCTAACCAGTAGGCTACTAAAGATAGGCTGTGAACTGCAGAAAGTAAAGGTACAGCGGTGTGGTGAACTCACCTCAAATGTTCCTTCCTTTCACACTAGAAAAAATCTGAAGCCTCCTTGTTGGTAAAATGCTTTGCTGATCTCCACAAAAAAGTTACAATAGAATTTGAATGTATTATTCTCTCAACATGTTTGTGCACTATCTCAGTTTGGGAACACATACACTTTTCCAGATGCCATCATTTTATCTTTAGATTGACCCCTGTCAATCAGTTGAGTTGAAATTGTAGGTCTTGTTCTGCAAGCCAAAAAATACAGCTCATCAGATCATTCCTTTCAGAGTTCAAAAAAGTCTTCAGAAAAATTTTTCCTTTAACAAAGGTTTATACAAACATTTTCTTTCATTAAAGAGCAAGGAGACTAAATAATATTTATCATCTTCGGCTTTAAATATCAAAAATTCTGTAAGAATTCATAGTAATCTCTTCAGTTTACAACATTTCTAGGCAGAATTACTTTTCCATACCACATGTTTGATACTGATACTGAATGATGCAGTGATTTATTTCCAAAGACTCTGTGAATATCAAAACTTAACAGTTTGTAGTAATTATAGATCAATGTGATTTACAATAAAGACTTGGCATTAGGATCTTGGCTAGCATATAGCAACTCACAAATGTAAAATACACTTATTATTCATTTTAGTGTCTTTGTCATTTTGTATTTCATACTCTGGAGAGATTTCAAAATGAAATAAAAGATGACACTAAACATGAGGTGCTTCAGCATACAATGTCATTTTGAAACTATCTAAGCAGATGAACCAAAAACAAAAAGAATTGTCTTCACAGCATGAAGTCATTATCATTTCCTTATTTGAGTTCTGCAATGAAAAGTCATGTAAGTAGCAGTAAATCCTACATGTTTGACTACACTAGCTAATTAGCAAATAATTATGCCATGGCATTTTGTCAAACTTGCCAGTGCTCCATTAATGTGCATTTCAGATTTAGTACATAGAACATTAAATTATTTCTTATCATTTGTTGCTTTTGACATGTGATTTGGGTATTTTCTATAATAAATAAATAAATAAAATGCACTTGATACATGAGATAGAAAGTTTCTGTGTTTAATTAATTTTGAAAAGTGTAGATGGATTACCACAATACTCTTTGCAATGTTTATATCCTTTTCCTTTTTCAAAAAACAGACAAGCAGTTCAAGCTGAGAGAATTTCCTTATACTTATCAGCCACCCATAGTTTCTACTGGCCGTATGAGAAACTGCAAGCTACTTTTAAGTGTAAAAGAAATGAATGATACCTTCTCTCTGGCTATTGATTCAGATTAAGCTTGCTCCAGCATCTGTAACCCTACCTCTAGGGTTGATACCATAGTGATTTATTTCATTTGGAATTGTCAGAAACTATTTGTCTGACACTCTTTTACACAAACACAAATTCAGGGACAAATGGACAGTAGAAATAAATAAAAGAAACTGTGGTTTGGTACATCAGAGTAATTAGTCCATCTATTGCATTTGACATTCCTTTATCATAGCCTTTTCTGAAACTCTGTCTGCCCTTCAGATGCTCCATGTTTATATAACCAGTTACACAGGCCAGATTATAAAGTTATAAACTTATTTTTGTTCATGTTGTATTAGGCAAATTCTAAATTTGGAATGAAAGCAGGGGGAGCCTAGAGTAATTCTTCCAAAACTGAGCTCAAAAAGAGATCACGCTCACATCTCTAGGTGCTATGGACTTGGACAATAGTTTAGGAAATACGTTATTTACATCAGCAAACTTCAATTTACCATTCTGACTTGCAAGTCAGAATATACTTTCACACTGTGTGGTCTTATTTACTATCACTGCAGTTGCAAACTATGCATACCATACTATGCTCTGTTTTACATACGCTAGGGCATTCTTATCTTCTTGTGCCCTTTCAGAGAAGAAGGTCTTTGAGTGAGAATACATACCTTCCATTTGCAGGAGGACCAGTGTCTGCTCTTTGAAAACTGAATCAGGAAAGTTCAGTACCATTGAAAAGATTACTGGAAGAACTCAGGACTATCATTTACCCTATGTACACTTAATGTCCCAGTAAATATTTGTGGCATCCTTCTCCCACAGTGGTTTTTATTATTATTATTTTTATGCTGACAGTCTTTCTCTTTCTCTTTTTTTTTTTTTCTCTTTCTCTTTCTTCCTCTTCCTCTTCCTCTTCCTCTTTTCTTCTTAATCACCAGTTTTGATATATGTTTTTTTGAGATCTATGAAAAATGTTCTAAGACCTACCAAGGCTAATATTCTTAAACAACATCAATGAAAATTAAAAGTAAAAAAACCCCAAACCTGGAAGGAAATGTAAAAAAGCACAACATTTATAAGTGAGTATTTTTTAGATGGGATGATTATTTTAATTTTTTTAAATTTTATTTTTCTACTTATTATTACATTAATGGAATGTAAGACAATTAATGAATTGTCTTGCATTAATGAAAATGAAGGAATCTTATAATGAGTGGGATTGACAACATCTAATCACCTTTATTTGAAATTGTAGATAGTCAATGCCATTCTGTAGCGGACTCACTAGAATTTCGGAAGCATGGTGACTTTTTTCTTAGTTAACTTTGAACAGCTATATTCCATTAGTTTTCTGTTTTAAACATTCTGCCAAAATAGTTCACATATTTAAGCAGAAGACAATTTATTTTAAAATTGTAAAGCACCGGAGGAACTGTTTTAATAACTTTTCCTCTTTATTTAAATACTACCACAACATGTTACAGAAAGTTTTAAATGAAATATTATTATGCATTAAGCAGCAGTTACATTTTACAAGGCAATTTCTAATTTAACATTTTAAAAAATCACTATAGGCTGTTATTTGAAATTACATTCCAAGAAATTGAAGTTTTTATGAGCAGCTTTCCAATAAAATTTTATCAAAGGTGTAACCATAGCATTTGAATAAGTTTTTATTATGTGTATCTTGCAGTTTAATGTTTTAAAATTATGTAATACTTAATCTAAACTACGTAGAGAGTGGCATATATATACATCTAATTATAGAATCATAGAATCGTTTAGGTTGGAAAAGACCTTTAAGATCATCAAGTCCAACCGTTAACCTAACACTGCCAAGTCCACCACTAAACCACGTCCCTAAGCACCACGTCTACACCTCTTTTTGATACCTCCAGGGATCGTGACTCAACCACTTCCCTGGGCAGCCTGTTCCAATGCTTGACAACCCTTTTGGTAAAGAAATTTTTCCTAATGTCCAACCTAAACCTCCCTTGGTGCAACTTGAGGCCATTTCCTCTTGTCCTATCACTTGTTACTTGGGAGAAGAGACCAACCCCCACCTCGCTACAACCTCCTTTCAGGTAGTTGTAGAGAGCGATGAGGTCTCCCCTCAGCCTCCTCTTCTCCAGGCTAAACAACCCCAGACACCAATACCCACCTCGCTACGCCTACATACTTCAGATGTCTTATTATCTATCTTGTTTAGAGTACAGATGAGTTTGTTTCTAACTTCATTTTCTAACAGAGTTTCCCATATATATTAACTTTTTTGCCAAATTTACACCAAAAAATTACAATTAATCACGTTATTTAGGAATGCCAGAATTTAGGAAATATATTGTTTAATCTGCTTTTTTTTCTTTTGTTATGCTGTAGTGTGGATTTCCATGAAGTGAATTAATTTATATAAAAAAACAGCGTAAGCATGCACTGCAGCGAAATATTTCTGTCTTCAAATCATGCTTCAGATGTTTTTCATTTGCAAATGCTGATTTGCATCAACTGTGATACTACACATGCAAAGGAATTTGAAAGCTACAGCCTTGGTTTTGCATGTAACTCCAAGCATCTGACATAAATCTGAAAATGCATAAGTTAATCAGCTCTGGCTGCAGATTTCAGAGAACAGGTAAATACACACATTTGTCACGCAACAATCCTAGGAACCATTTTGTGATGGAAAAAAATCCATCTCACCTAATTTTATTGTTATTTAATTTAAAATATCTAGTTGGATTAACTCTATTTGCAGCTGGAGAATGAAGAAACATCATAAAAAAAGGATGTGCATCTGTGTGTGTTTGTGAGTGAGAAAAGGGGAATACTCTTTTTCTATTGAAGGTGAATATCTGTAGTGAAGACTGGCAAATTAGTTGTATTGAACTGGGAAAATTCAAGAGAACTAGCTTGTGGTCAAGACAGTCAGCTGGAAGATAATGAGATTAAAAGCTGGCCTCAACATGGCAATTACTGTTTTGGGTATTTCTAGCTGAAAGAGTTAAGCTAGCAAAATACATGATAAGGGCACAGTTGTTAAAAAAAAAAACTTTTATCATATGGCTTAATATTAAGAAGAATCTAGGGGAGTTATACAGGTTGACATCTCTTTGCTGATACTGTAATTCTAGAAGGATTGTTTGTTGGTCTAACTCTGTTGGCAAGAGTAGACCAAGGCAGTAGTTATTGGTGATGTATTAAGAAAGGGGCCAGACAAATTCTAGCAGAAAAATCTATTGATGGCTATTAATCACTGGATGACAGGGAGAATATCCTCAGGAACTAGTATTGTATTTAAACTCTTTCTGTACCTAAGCACCCACTATAGCTACTATCAGAATAGGTTAGAACGTTAGATGAACACCTTGGAAGAATGCTTCCAGCTACACATTCAGACTCCTAACTTTGCATATCTCCAAAGTAGCTGTCTGCATTTCAGATATGTGCTTAAGTTCCTGTTATAGTGAGCAGAGATTTAGTCAAACAGTCTAGAGTATCATTTTGCTGACCTGCTTCCGCTTTCAGTTGTAACAGCAGTTTGTTTTTTGCCAGTACTTACTGACAGATCATTTCCTGACCTCCCCGAAGCTATTATCTGTTTCTCTGTATTCTCAGTTTTTATTTGAAAGAAAGTAAATCTCTAAACATTGTGTTTGTGAAGTTTAGATGTGAATTGAATACAAACAACACAAAGATATGTGAACTAAGAATGAAACAACTCTGAAGGACATGATACAGCCTTCCCCCCTACGTAAACAGTGGACAGAGACAGTTTCTTGCAGAAGAAAATTCAGAGAAAAACTCAAATTGAACAGAAGTTGTCACTCTCAAATCTATTTATTCCAGGAAGCTTTCTTAACTTCTGCATCTTAATTAGGTGTTTTACGTAGATGATATGAAAAAACTTTCCTTCTCTACAGTTCAGGTCTTCAGGATTATTAATTTTCTGGAAAGAAACAATGTGTAATGGTGCCAAAAATAAGTGCAGTTTTAATAGTATAGTCAGTTAATTTTTGTCCAAGCCTGCAAGAGCCAAAGTTAAGGATCTTTGCAGGCCTCTAGGCCTAACTAGGGAGAATCCAGCTTGTGGAGCCAAATAAAGCTAAGAGGCAATGCAGTCATATTTTGAATGGACTTAGAGATAGTGAGGGAGCCTGGATATACTCCAATCCATCCAATTTCTCATCTTGCTTTCTTCTTTTAACTGCTGTCCTTTTTGCTTTGCTATACACTTACATTTTTTTTCCATGAGATGCTTGCTGTTCAATGACTAATGAAATGACTGGTGTGATTATAGTATATATGATAATAGCAAAATAATAGAAGAATAATATATACATGATAATAACATTAATAATACCTGAGAGAAAGGTGAAATATGTAGGCAAGAAACAACCTAAACTGTGACATTTTTCTCTTTCACCATGTCTACAGTAACAAGGAATATCTAGGTCCTTGTGTCAGCAAACATATTCATCCCTACAGAGAAAGTTACTGCTTTCACAGTGAGACAGCTTTTCAGTTACAACAAAATAAAAGTTTATCTTCTGTAGAAGTGCCTTTTGTTTTTCAGAGGCAGAATTTCCTAGAATAAATGCTGCTGCCCTTCTGTTAAAGTCCCTAACCACTAAATCTGTGTAACTGAGGATTCAGTGTCCCATCTCATCTCTTATCATTGGCTAGTTTTAATATCCTTTATCTCCCCAGAATATTTGTCAAGGGCTTAGGAATCATCTCCAAGGTGCAAAGAAATACATTGCTGAAGATTTTAAATGGGTGAATTTCTCCCTGCATAAATAACTTACTGGAAGAAACTTACTTTTTTTTTTTAATAGCATTTGGCTAACAAGTACATTTGGTTAATGAGTAACAGTGGTAATCTATAATGACTAGGAGATTCTGTCCCTGTATTGCTTCAGTGGAACACAGAATATGGTGGCACTGATCCAATAAAAAGTAGGGGCTCGTTAAAACTTCACATATTGAGATTATTTCACCAGAATAACAGATGTCATTGTTTACCCATGACCATTTAACATAGCCAACTTATCAACTCCTAATGGCCTTCTGACGCTAAGATACAAACAGGTATGCGCTCCTACAGAAACATCTTTGGTTGAACCCTTCATATTTGGACAAAGAATGATATATGGTCGTTGAGAATAACTAGATACAAGGTCAGGTCTTGAAAAGTGTTTTCAGTTTTTGCTTGTGTCATCTATTGTTTCAGATATCCCCAAATGTATTTAAAATGTTGTTCAAAGTACCACCGTGGACTTGTAATATTTACCAGATAAGGGGGAAAAAAAAAGGCTTTTTGTTGATTGTAGAAAAAAACAATTTGTGGTCTGTGCTTGAGTGTGAGTAGATAAAGTATCTCATTGTGTTAGATCTTTTGTTGAGAGCTTTGTCACTTTTAGATGACAAAAAACATTGTGTGCATGAAAGCATTTCAACATTGAAGCAGGTTAGATGGCAGGGTTAGTTGGTGTCTCAAATAGAATAAAATCATTCATGAGACCTGACTGGTGCCTGGATTCATCTGATGAAGTGTAGACAACTACATCCAAGTTTGCCACCAAGAACATCTAGATTTGTTTTATCTTGAAAGGGGAGAAAGAAGAGCTTTTATTCGTCTCATCCTAAAGAAAAGATCTAAAATACATAAAAGTGATATAGACAAAATACGTCAGATTAATTGAGCTTTGAGTTTAATTTTTTCCTTTGCCTGTACAGAAATACAGGGTGACCCGTACAGATGTAGAAGTTAAAACCCTAAAAAGCTTAAGTAGATAAGGTCAATGCCACTCAACCTTTCTGTTAAATTATAAACAAAGAAATTTTAAGTGTTTCAGTCTTTTCATCTGACAATACAGTCGATTATACTAAACCACTCGTAAGTTCTGCCTGTTAATATTGGTTAGTGTGCTACCCAAGGACTAGTGCCAATTTGATAGCTGGATCTGGCACTGGACATGAAAGATATCACAAGTATAGGCTGCAGGGATATAATTAGAATAGATATCTCTCTTCTGGGCTATCTTATACCCCCATGCAGATCTTTTGAGTGAACTTTACAGCACACAGGAATTGGAGAAACACCATATAGAGATCCAGCACTAATGTTTTTAATGCTCATTGACACATTTATTGGAATCAAATACAGTAATGATAAGCTCTTGTACTGGTTTTGGCTGGGATAGGGTTAATTTTAGTCATAATACCTTGTATGGTGCTTGTTTTGGATTTGTGACCAAAACAGTGTTGATAGCACACTGATGTTTTAGCTATTGCTGAACAGTGTTTGCACAGCGTCAAGGCCTTTTCTGCTTCTCACCCCACCCCACCAGCGAGCAGGCTGGGGGTGTACAAGAAGTTGGGAGGCGACACAGCTGGGACAGCTGACCCCAACTGACCAAAGGGATATCCCATACCGTATGATGTCATGCTAAGCAATAAAAGCTGGGGGAAGAAGGAGGAAGGGGGGATGTTCAGAGTTATGGCATTTGTCTTACTGAGTAACTGTTACGCATGATGAAGCCCTGCTTTCCTGGAAACAGCTCCACACACAGCTTTTGCTTCACCTATTAAACTGTCTTTATCACAACCCACACATTTTCTCACTTTTACTTTTTACGTGAGTGAGCAGGTGTGTGGGGCTTAGCTGTCTACTGGTTTTAGCCCACAATAGCTCTTAAAAAGCAGAAGGAAAAATTAGGAAAAGCTAGCATTATGGCATACAAAGTTCTGTTAAGGGTTTAGTTTTATTGTTTTAAGAGGGAAAGAATATGCGAAGCTAATAAAATGCAGTACGGATGACATTTTTTAATTTCTTAATAACCTATCACACTTGCCAATGATTCTTTTCAAAATATTTTCTTATGTATGTGATTTGTCTTCTGTCTTGAAAGTTTCAGCACATCTGCAAGTGTAAAACACAACTGGTGTATATTTCTTAGCAAAAATGTATGTTCCACTTCCAACATTAAGTATCTATTAAGAAAATACGCACACCTAACAAAATGAAGTCAAGCTACCACTCGATACACAAATACCCCATATTTATTTCTCTCAGAAAAGCTTAGGAATATGTATTAATTTTATCGTATGTTCTAGGAAAGCTAACAAAGCTAGACTAAGATGGAAAGCTCACTGCCACAGTCCTCACAGAGAGAAATTATAAGGAACATTGTGCTGAGTTTAGGACTTAAAGAACGTGGAGTGTGACTGTCTCCTCTATAGACTGCTGGGTCTTCTTGTCTGAAATCTGTTCAAGTCCATTAAACTGTTTTCCCACCAAGAATTACTATAGTGGTATGGATATGGCCCATTCCCTGTCCAGAACAGCTTGGCATGGCAGGGCAGCCAGAGTTACAATTTTTGTGCTAATTGCATCTTAACGCTGGTCTAAAAGATGAACAACCAGGGTTATCTGAGTCTGTGCAAAGGATTTGTATTGCTAGAGGGGATTTTCTGTGCTTCTTAAAAGATTAACAATATAATTAAATCTTGGAATAAACCATTTGCTAAAACAATTGTCTTCATTTCAACCTAGAAGCAACCTAAGGTCATTATAGTCTACTCGAATGATGATGCTGGAATGGATTAACATTTATTTAATGGACAACCACACTCTAAAAGAGGTCACAGGGTAACCTTATTGCTTAGCACGATGACAAGGGCATTGTAGAGGGTACAGGGACAACTGTGCTGAAGACCTCACCTGATAGAAGAAGTCCTGCACTCTGGAGAAGCACATAGTCCAGGATTTATTACTTGAAATAATATGTGTAATACTCACAGATTTTTTGTATCAATGAACCTGTTAAGTCATTATTCTGACCTTGCTACTTTGAAAAACTTCCAAAGTTACTGATAATAGAAGCATGTCGTCAAAGTTTTTTCTACATAAATAAGGGTTAGATACCGTACACAAAATAGCAAAAGTGTGGAATGTGACTTTGGGATATTTTTGATTTAAAATTCTAGCTCCACTAAATTTGTGATCTAATTAATATAATTAAAAATGTAGACTACAACATGTCAAGAGCATAAAACAAAAGAAATCGTATGGAGGAGATCTTGTAAACAGTATAAGTAATATTGTGAAGTCAGATATATTTTAATAACACCACTTTCTGATAGTATCCTTAGTAGGAGAGAGGGGGAATAAGCCCAATATTTGTATGTGTCTGTACACACACACAGAGACATGGGCACACACTCTTATCTGCTGTCTGGTTGATAGAGCCTTCACCTGGGAGATAAGAATGTGGGCTTGAATCCTCTTCCTCTGAGGAGAAAATTTTTCTCTGTAGTTGGCTACTGTGGAAAATTGGGTAGCATTCACAGGTATTGATTAAAAAGAAAGCCATTAAGTCTTAATTTTGGACATTCATGACAGTAGATCAGGTCAGTGCCTTTAAGTAGCATAGTTATCCCTCCATCTTATTTTTAAATCTCAAAAAGAGGTATACTAGAGTTAGCTCTCTGCCTGCTAAGATCTGAGCAGCAACATAATGCAAAACAGCAATGCCTAGGAAACCCAGGCAGCCACGGAACTGGAGGTTTTAGATTCCATTTTCTGATTTAGGCAGTTCAATCTTCCTCAGTCTTGCCTTTGACACCTGATTTTTCCTTTTAATCTCAGCCATCATCTTTTAACTGGTCTCTCTTTCTTTCTTCTCAGAGTGGAGAGACATAAAATTCTGAGTAAAAACTGATTACATGATACTGTCTTTGGGTGCAAAGACAATCAACTTGCAGAGCACAGACAAGATCATTTGTAGCTCTTTTTTTTTGATGAGGTACATTTCCTTCTGCTGTCCCTCTTTTTTCACAATATTGCTTTTCATGGAGGCATAATATGGTACTTAATACACCATGGGCAAATTGTTCCTGAAATGAAACAACTTGATCTCCACTCAACCAAGAAAAGAAAATATGATTGATGTACTTCAACTGAATTACATGAATGAAGGTCAGAGTGTAGCTTTCGTGCTTTTGTGTCATATTGGTATGAAAGGTAAATCTTAATGTGGATGCTGGGAAATCTGACAATCTTTCATTAATCGTTCAAGCTCTTGGAATCTCAGCTCCCAAGGATAAATGCGTACACTGAGTCTTCCCAAACTGCTTCTTATTACCAGGGGTCAGATATTAGATACATGGAGTAATATAGCTGTAAAAAACAGGGACTACTTTTGCATATCTGATAGTCATTCCTGGATATCTTTAAATTCCTACATATTGCAGAAAGAATAACAGTATAAAGGTACGCTTTCAGATCAGACAACACTAGGAAACTACACTGCTTTTCGTGATTGTTTACTTTTTTAATCTCATCAAATTTTTTAAGTCTTATCAAGTTGTTTCTGTGTACTATTTGAATTAACAATTGTATGATAAAAAAGAGGTTGCAGTGAGGTTGAGAGGGAAACGGGACAGTACACTCAGGAATGACTTGAAGTCATGGAGGATTTGGGCATAGTGGTAACGGCTAAGCCACAAGCAATGCAAGTAATGCCTATGTTCTCAAATTTTATTTTGCACTTTTCTGACTCTGCTGCCATTGTAAGCAAGATGACCATGCCAGTGGTGAGTTAAAATGACCTGAAGGCATCTCTAATTTACATCAGCTGATAAAATATCTTAAAAAATGAAACTACAAGTGGAAGATTGTAATCATGCCCTGTTTCCCCTACTGTAGTGGCAGTAGTGAGACAAAGTGCTGTAATTTATGAGCCCTGATATTGGTGTTTTAAGTCACAAAAACATATCCATGTGCTCTAAGAAGCATAATTCTTTGCTATGAAGCAGTGCTAATCAGAGGACTCTGAGTGATTCATTTGGAAATATGTGATTCAATGACACAGGTAGTTCCTCTACAGTCTAGACTGGTTAATAAGTAAGGTTCACTTTGTCAGAATTTCTTTAGTAGGGGGAATTCTGGAAAGATCAAAACATATGTTTTGGTTAGTAGTTACTTTTTTTTTTGTATCCTACAAAAGAAATTATGAAAATATTTTGGTTATACTGAAATGAAATGTTTCCTTCAGTGCAAAATTAGTAATTACTGATTTTCAGATTTTTTTTTCATTTTCTGAAACTTCTGTTCCTAGGCAAAACGAAACTAAATTTCAGGCTCTTGAAAACTCAAATACTTTAGTTACAACTTCATAAAATTCACAATCTCTGCTATCATATATTACTTTATAACTGGTTTACACATATCCATTTTCTCCATATATATTTGAAATATCATCTATATGTATGTTATTGTACTATACTGCATTTTTTCCCTGGTTGATATTTATATTCCAAATTTGAAATGCTTGTATCCTTTATTCAGTCACCAATATTTGAATATGAAATGAAGTTGAACCTATCATAATAAGTATATTAATGACAAAAAGAGAGCC